>NW_015386819.1:337556-358252 GCF_001527695.2 Protobothrops mucrosquamatus
TGAACTTTTTAGTCCTGCCCAGTCTGCCATTACCACCGCAGCCACACCCACCCAATGGGCCATGCCCACCCAATGGGCCATGCCCACCCAATGGGCCACGCCCACCCAGTGGGCCACACCCACCCGGCACCCAATGATGCATAAGTGGATTTTGGGTTGCAGTTTGGGCACTCGGTCTCTAAAAGGTTCGCCATCACTGTTCTATAACCTGTAACAAAGACTGAAATTTCGATGCTGTAAAAAAAAGTTAGCTCTTGGGTCCAAATATGATGCATACATGCATGCATCTTGTATGCTTGTGCAGTAAAGCAAGAAATATTAGGTTTACACAATCATAAAGAATGTGATAAATACCTATGTGTTTACACAGCATTTATATGCAGGTGCCTGATGTCAATTACAGTTCTTGATTTCCTTTTATGTGGAGTTCTCCTTTTATGTGGAGAAAATTAAAGCCTGAAGCAGCTGAATGCAGATAGGACTGACATATTGATTATTAATTGTACAGTTTGAATGACACAGAGTTTGAAGGATGAAATTTGAGATGCACTAGTTTCCAAATCTTCATGTTTCATTATAGATAAGCAGCCTGCATTAGGGTGCTCAGTAATAATAAGTGACGTTTATTACGTGCATATCAGAATCTAGGCCAGTGGTGGCGAACCTATGGCACGGGTGCCAGAGGCGGCACTCAGAGCCCTCTCTGTGGGCACGTACGCCATTGCCCCAGTCCTAGACCTTCAGCTGGGTTTTATAAAATCTTTTCGCTTTAGGCCTCCGCCACCGTGTGCAAAAAAAAAAAAGGTTCAATCAGTCAATTTCAACTTCTCACAGGGAAAAAAAGATCTTGCAAAAAACTTTAACTAACTAACTTGAAAAATCAGAGTGGGTCAGACGGTAATGGTGACGTCGGTACGGGTGGGTTACCCGGTGCGGGTGGGTTACCCGGTGTGGGTGGGTTACCCGGTGTGGGTGGGCCGTGAGCTGCTACGTATTCACCCAAACCCCAACGTCGAACCCGTGAGCCAGAGATTTTCCAAGCGGTAGTGACTAGTAGGCTTATGGGCTAAACTTGTAGGCAATGATAAGACTCTTTTCCCAAATTGTCATCTAAGTTTTTGGAAAACCAGTCAGACAAGCAGAGAAAGACTTGGAAGTTAATCTGATCAAGGATGGGTGTGAGCTCAGCTTTGAGCCTACATTGCAGTGGTAGTGTAGAAAAAGCACTCTTACTTTTCCTTATTGTATTGGGCTTTTAGCCTTTTGCCTTGTTTGGGTAACCAATTCCTAATTAACAAAAGAACAGAATAATGGAATTGAAAGGGACCTTGGAGGTCTTCTAGTCCAACCTCATGCTCAAGCAGAAAACCCTATCCTTAAAAACCTCCAGTGTTGGAATACCCACAACTTCTGGAGGCAAGTCATTCTACCGATTAATTATTCTAACTGTCAGGAAATTTCTCCTTAGTTCTAGGTTAGTTCTCTCCTTGATTAGTTTAGATTGACTAGTTTAGATTAATTGGGAAGAGAATTGTTAGTAGATCTACTGCTTGGCAACTGATCATTTTACAAAGTATGTTATGTGGTCTCACCAAGCATGGTGTAAAATGGTGCTATCACTTCTTGTTGTCTTGGCACTATCTTTCTGTTGATACAGCCCAGGACTGGATTGGTAGCTGCAGCACACTACTGGCTCATACTTAAGTGGTAGTCCACCAGGACATGTAGAGCCCTCTCATAGTTACTATTATTGAGCCAGGTGCCACCTATTCTTCTATACCTGTACATTGTTCAGAACCTTACTTTTCTCACCATTGAAGTATATCTTGTTGGATAGGTCCCAGTATTCAAGTCTATTGAGTTCCTTCTGAATCTTGAGCCTGTCTTCTAAAGTGTTGGCTATTCCCTTCAGCTTAGCATTATCTGCAAATATGATGAGTTCCCCTTTTGTTTCATGTAGATCATTTATGAAGACGTTGAAGAGACCAAACCTAGAGGCACGGCACTGCATGCTTCCCTCCATGTAGATGTAGTTCCATTGAGGACTACCTTCTGAATACTTGATGTGATTACTTAGCCATCTACTCATTCTGTCAGTGGATGTGGTTAAATACGTATATGGTATTTAGGAAAGAAACATGAAATTAACATGTCCTATATGCCTGATAGTTTCTAGGAAAATTAGACCACTATGTGATTGACTATATTTTCGGCATTGAATGAGGATATTTATATTTGAGAGATTATCATAAATTATTTTACAAAGAAAATGCCTTTTACCCATTTTTAGCAGAAGAAATTGATTTAGTACAAAATGTAAGGCTATCACATGCAATGCTATAGTGTTTTAGAAATAATAAATTCTTCTAATTTCCAGTTATGGATTCTTTGTACCTGAGGGAAAAACTCTCATGATTAGCTCAACCAGTTTTTCAGTCATGCTTTCAGTTCTTCCAAAAGGGAACTGGGAATACGATGTTCAGTTTGAAAAATGTATACATGCTTAATGTATCAAAATGTGAAAGCATGGTTTGCTAGTTGATGGTATTTGTGTTGTGCTATAATTTTCTTAGCTTATATGTTTTAAGTTTTGATAATATAAAAACTGCTTTTAAAGCTTCTTTTAATTAGCTTGAAAAGTAACATGATTTGTAAGTTGCCCAAGGAGTTGGGCAGTCTTAAAATGGGATTCAATAAAATAAACATATGGCTGTTAGTGAGCACAATTTTTACCTCTTTTTTCCTTATGGATTTTCCTTATTTTATGCAGACCACTGGTCTACATTCTTTTAAACCTGTATAGCCTTTCAATTTTTCAGCATTTTTCCCCTCACTATTTAGAGGTAATTGCATGCCAGAGAGGGCAGGCCAC
The DNA here is from genome assembly GCF_001527695.2 of Protobothrops mucrosquamatus. NCBI lineage: Eukaryota > Metazoa > Chordata > Lepidosauria > Squamata > Viperidae > Protobothrops > Protobothrops mucrosquamatus. The sequence continues at coordinate 340,429 of NW_015386819.1, forward strand.
CTGATTTCAGATAAACTGTTTATCCCTAAATCTCTCAAATAAAATGATATATACGAGTGTATTCAAACTTGTAGGAAATTTCCACTCCCTTAAATAGCTTCAGCCATCTCTCTAATTATCTTTTAGTATTCCTTCCACAGCTTCATTCTAAAAGGGAATTGGAAAGAACTTACTGCCTGCAGTGGAAGATAATTGTTGAAAGATACAATTCAATTAATAATAATGACACTGCGAATAAATGCAAGAACCTATTGATAATTTAAATTCAAGGTGACCTCTGCCCTGATGTGTCAGCTTGAATTTCATTTTTTAAAAGTCATTTTTGTTGATTTCAGACTAGTTGTAGGTATGACTTTATTTACTATTTTTATCACCTCTAATTTGAACATTATTGCATTATCAGTTTGGAAAGTTAACCCTATCATTTTATTCCATGTAAAAAGTTAGCTGTATTGTTTGATAACAAAGCTCTTGTTTATAGGGAATTTCAGAGCAGGTTTATCCCTGGGAAAAGTTTGCTATTGGGAACATGTTCTTGGGTTCTCTAATCTTTGATAACTTGGAACGCCATTTAATCTATGCACATGTAACATACATACCAAAATATAGACTTGGTGAGTAAAAGAAGGAAACTACTAAATTTATTTCAGCAAGAATAAAAGAATAAAAGTTTGGGAATGTTTGTTAATATTCATATTAATGTTACTATTTGCTAAATGACAAAAAATTAAATACATACTCATTATATAAGAGTAGTTGATTTTTTTGAAAAAAAGAATACTTTTCTTTTTTTAAAGAGAGCTTTCAAAAAACCCAAAAGCATATCTGAGTATGGAAAGGTTCAGTAATGTTTAGTTCATGGAGAAGATACATTGCTTTTAGGCCAAGAAAAGGAATGAGTAAAATGTGAGTAATGATCTTTTACTTCAATTAATCTCTTAGAGCTGTAATCCTAATAGATTTAAGATCTTCAAGTGGCTTGAAATATATAGGCTTATAGTGTGAAGAAGAATGTTCATAGGAGTTAGTCTATACTGTTTTTTATATATGATTTTATATAGCTGCTCAGTTGTTACAGACTAGTATTATAAACTTTGTGGAAATGTGTAAGTTTAAATTGTTATATCTTATTTTCAGCAGCTTGCTGAATTATTTAAGTTCCTGCAATGTTACAAATAACTGAAACAGTAATTTGAAGCTGTTGGTGTAGGTTCTGTATTACTAGATAGAAATCAGTGTCTCACTCATTTCATTTTTAGATATATAGGTAAAATAGTTTTGAGATACATCAGTTCAGAATAAATGGCAAGTTTTCCAAGTTCTACACTTCATCAGGTGGGTGTTTGTCTGAATAATGCTTATTTCCTTAGATCATTTAGTGAACAGTAACATTTTAATCTGATTAAGAATTATGTTTTACCATAAAATTTCCTAGAAAGTAAAATATAAAAATATAGAACAAATTGTTAATCTTCTTTCATGGTTTTCTGAATAATTTTATAGACATCAAAACAGTGCTTTGATCATTTCTTGTATAGCAGCAGCAACAACAAAATTGCCTATTTTGAGCAGTCATTGGTGATACACTTTTGAACTGATACTGTACACCTGTGATTCCTGACAAGCTGACATTAACTGTTCACAGCTAGAAAAGTTTTGCATAAAACTTGCAAAAATCCAACAATCCTTGAACTGAATAAGCCTGTAATGAGGGTGTTGACAGGAAATAATTTTTGAAACATACAATATTTTAGAACATCCTAGGAACTGAATTATTAAAACCATTAAAAACATTAAAAGTATGATCAAGGTTATATATCACTACAAATATAACAATTTTGCATCAGTAGCCTAATGCTTAGTAAGGCAAATGTGCTGATAATAATAATTATCAGTAATAATATGCATATTTATTTATATGGAAGTAGTACCTTTTTTTAATAATTGCTCTGACTTATATACATTGTTTGAACTCTTAATCACAGATTTAGTAAGAATTTGAAATGTATTGAAATGGTCCCATCCTAACAAATAGTAGATACAAATTCTACCTTTGTCATGGAGAACTTTGCAGAAGCTTTATAGAAATTAAATCCTTCTTCTCCATCAACATAGTAGTTTATGTGATGCATTAAGACATATGTGCAAAGCATCTTTATGAAGCCATGCTCTAAATATTACACACACACACACACACACACACACACACACACACACACACACACACACACACACACACACACACACACACTCTTTGGGACTGATGGCTTTGCCAGATAATTTAAATTCAACAGTTAAAGATTTATTTTAGTTCAAGAGAGAGTGTACATTTTGACTTTGAAAACATTAATAGCTATTGAATTAAATTTGCTTTCGCACTGAAGCATGTTGTATTCTTTAAACACATTTTTTTAATACAGTCTAGACTTTTTCTTTGTTATCAGTTCCTGTTTGGTTAATATTAAGTTATCTTGTACTGCCCTTGGCTATGCTGTATGTTTGCATTAGTTTTATGAGAAATAACTAACTTTTTTCATATTAGTTCAAATTTGTACTTATGATTTTCAAACATTTTTTATAGTTGAGATTTGTAAACATTTTGAAAATCAAGATCTTAAATTTGATCAGTTCTATACATTTTAAGAAAGCATTTGAAAAGAGTAAGTTTTATTAAAGTCTGTTTTTGCCAATGTAGCTTACTGATATTACTGGTTGCTATATAGTACAGGCAGCTTCAAGTAATATCAAAGCACTGAAGTGGGGAAGAAGCTAAGTGGAGAAAACTAATTAATGACACTATAAATTAAATCTAAATAAATATGGTTTTAAGTTCATATGTAGGCTAATACTTCAGTATGTTCTAAATAAATTTTTTAGTGTTTTTTTCTCTCCTTTATTTTACACTTTTAGTATATGTATGTCCCAGGCCTTTACTTAACAGTAAAGTAAGGCTTTAACATTTATAGATGCTTTTGAAGATCATTGCATTAATATCAATGCTGTTTCACTGATTACCATAATTTAAACCATCTAGAATAGTGCTTGATGATTCTATAGATGCAACTAGAATAGTATTATTAATCATTGCTAGCTGAACAAACCATTTGTTATTTTTGTACCTAACTTGTTCTTACCCAGTGCCAACTACCACTAACCTTGTTCTAAAATATCTGCAACAATCAGATATTTTGTTTTCATGAAAGGGATTAAGAACATTTATTTTTGCATTATCTGCTACAATTGGAGCCAGAGGTTGACAGGTCTTTAAGCCCTAAAGGGATATTTCCAGTGTATTTGATTATGAATTAAATGTATCATGCCTGAAATGATGTTCCCAGAGCATTTCAGAAATTATTTTGTATTTTACAGTATTTCAGACAGAATTCCTTTTACCCTATTTGGTTTGTCTGAATCTGTAGTAGGAAACACATTTTAGTGAAGGATTTTATTTTCCACCACATGTTAATAAAAAGGGAATCCTTAGTTCTGGAAGGCTACTTTGTAATTCAGAGCTAGCTGTATAGGCACAGATGTTTTTTCCCCCCCTTTCTTATTCTCCCATTGCATTCTTTTAAAAATAATCTCACTGTTAAAGATAGATTTACCTTACATTTGGAATATAAGAAGGATTTTTTTTTTATGTGCAGTTAACTATTATTACAGTTTCGAATTAAAACAGTAAGACTATCAAATATTTATTAAAATTTAAAACTTCTTCACATTTAAATAACACGTGCTAAGTATTAAGTGTATTTAAATCAAATGCTTTGTAACAAACACTGTAGATATAAATAATTCTTAAAGGAGTATCACTTTTTCTTTAATTCTTTCTGCTTCTGGAAACTAGCACAACAAAAGGATACTCTACATTTTAAAATGCATACATTTGAGCGGAAACTGTCTGCTGTTTTACGAAAGAGTCAATATATTATCCGTTCAAATTGCTATTCTATAATTATGTATCTGTATCTATCAACATGAAATGGAATATTCACCTATAGAGAGAATAAAAGATTAGAGATTTGCCTCCATGTGCTCTTTAAACACAAATACATATTTAATCTTAATATCTGTACTTTTCTCATCTTAAGAAATTGCAATAGTTTTACCAGAGAATTCAGACAATTAACAAATATATAAAACTGCACATATTTAAAAATATCTCTTCTAGAAAAATAAGTGTAGGTTATGCTAAAGAAAAAAAAAATAAGCAAAACTAAATTCTTCATTCTGCAATGAAGAATTTAAAAATAGTACTGAAAGCAGTAAATGTATACTTGAAAAGTAAAACATCTTAAAGTTTTCATTTTATTTTAATTGTTCACCTCAATTCAAGTGGGAAGAGTTATAACTTATTAGATCGGGAAAGCTAAAATATAGTGTCAGTGCAGTCCAGAAAGAATACAAGAAACAGCTTGCATATGTGATAGTCTAAGGACAACTCAGATGGTGAACTTGAAAAAAAGAAAATAATTTGAAGGCTCCAGGCTTTTATTGGAAAGCTGAAATGTATGAATCCTAAATATGTAAAGTTTGGCTGCTCATCCACATGCAACCCAAACTTTTCCTGTTCGGTATTGTCACACAAAGGAGCTATCTACAAGCCCAAGTTTCTGCATTTTATTCCTGGAAGGCCCCTTGGGTGGCTAGCACTGAATGGTGTATTATTAAAAAGAGGCTAGTATCATGTTTCATTTTTAAAATGTGCATGTTAGAATGCTGTGTGTTAATCTTTTATACATAAAAAATAACCCTTCTTTTTAAGTGCACTTGGGTTTAAAATGCATTTGGGGGAAAAAAGTGAAATATTTATGCCACTGTCTGCAGTTTAAATTGACAAGCCTGTCGCCGTGTGCCTATAAACTGTACTCTTCTATTAACATTTCACTGTAAGTCTGTGTTTAGTTTGTAAAATATGTAGACAGTTTTCAGCTGGTTGATTTGTCCTGCAGTGGTTACAGTGATGTTATATGAGAAAAGCAGATAAGCAGAAATAGCATATCCAATAGCATAGGATTTTGTTGGAACCATACTAGACTATTTGTGGCCCTCATCCCATGTAAATTCACTCTGGCCTTTAAGCCTTCATTGTTTTATGTTTCATACTCTCAACCCATATTGTGCAATGGGATGAAAATCTTTGGCATTCTCCTTATAAGTATTGGACACAGGCATCACATAATTTCTATTTATAAAAAAACCCAACCAATGAAATTTGCAGAAGCAGTTTAGACTGATCTGTCCTTTTCCCTGTGTTTCCTGAAAAGCTGTTCCAAAGGAAATCTTTTCATTCATGAACGGGCATGTTTGAATCCAGCCCTATGCTCTGAAATGGTTGGAGGAGTATTTATTTCATTTAATTTGTTTTGTTTTATCCCAACGTTATTAAATTTATAAATAACTCATAGTGGTGAAATATATCTAATATTCCTTCCTTCTACTTTTTTCACAGCACCTGTGTTGTGAATAAGGCTGAGGAAGAGTTATTTGAAATCTCGCAATACAAAGGGATCACATTTACAATATTATTTCATTTAGCGTTGTGTGTTCTAAGTGGGGGATTGACTTTGAGAAGTGGTCTCATGTCTGAGGTTGCCTTGTGACATTTTTGAAGAAGCTTGAGTGGAATCTGAAAATTGTTGTGATTCTCCTCGCTGGATCATTGGAAAATAGATGCTATCTTTGGTATTATTCATGTTTGGCACTAGCAGAACAAATGCTGGAGAATTTATTGCCAAATATTTTTGGAAACAGCTGTCTGAAAGTTCTTGTATACATGTATGCATTGCAATCTGTCAGGCAGATAACAATTTAGGCCAGTGGTTCTCAACCTGTGGGTCGGGACCCCATTTGGGGTCGATCGGCCATTTCACGGGGGTCGCCAAGCAAGGCTGTCCGCCATTTTTTTTGTCCGCCATTTTTTTTGTCCACCATTTTTTCCCCTTTTCTGGCGGGTGCCTTACCTTCCTTGGGCTGGGCCAGCTGGTGGTCGGCCTGCTCCTTCTCTGCCGCTTGCCAGCTATGCCTCGGCAGGCGCAGGGGGCGGAACCACGCATGCGCGGCGCTCCTGGGCAGGGAAAGTCCTCGACTTACGACCTGTTGGGTAGTCCTCGACTTACGACCGGTTTAGTCCTCGACTTACGACCGGTTGGGGTCGCGGCATTAAAAAGGTTGAGAACCACTGATTTAGGCTTTTTATGCTTTTGCTTTTTTCTATGTTTAAAATTTTGAGTAACATTTTTATTTCCAATCATCTATTTGTTTTATGCTGAGTTTCTTAGATTACAATTCCAGAGCCAAAAAAACAGTGTTTCATATGTATTGACTGTATACAGAAAGAAATTTAAACAGAAGCTAATTAATAGGGTTTAACATTATACTTTTATTGATTGGTAAAAAATAACTGAAAGGTGAAATCTTAAATCTGTTTTTAAAATAGATGTGTTAATGCCAAGTGTAAAGTTTTGATTTTAAAGAATTTCATTTTTCAGTAGGTATAAAATAGAATGCAAGGGTTGTCTTATTTGAGTCAAGTGATCTTCCTATAATATCAAACTAATTTGCAGACTCATTTCTGCTGAGTGATCCTTCCAAGGTTGAGTATTCTGTTGTACTGTATGTAAGGACTGTATGATCAGATAACTCTGTTCTTGCTGATTATTTTGAATCCTCTGTACTTGCAGTTTCTTAAAGAAAACAAAGTCTGAAATAATTATGCGATGACTATTTAACTGATCTGCAGTTAATGTAAATAGCTGAGTCTTAACACAGTCTTAACATGATTACATTGAGACATCTACATAATTTTTAGTTAGAAGTTTGCCATAACTTTTTAATGGGAAGGATGTGTGGAGGGAAGTGTGTAGTGTGGGGTGCCCCAGGGCTGTGTTCTGGCCACAGTGTTCTTCAACATCTTCATCAATGATTTGGATGAGGGGATAGATGGGAAACTCATCAAATTTGAAGACGACACCAAGATGGCAGGAATAGCCAGCACTTCAGAAGATAGGTTTAAGATATAGAAGAATCTTGACAGATTTGAACATTGGGCAGTATCTAACAAAATGAAATTCAATGGTGAAAAAAGTAAGGTTCTACATTTAGGCAAGAAAAACCAAATGCACAGGTATAGTATAGGGGGTACCTTGCTCAACAACAGTTACTGATAGGGATCTAGGAGTCCTAGTGGACAATCACTTAAATATGAGCCAGCAGTGTGTTGCAGCTGCCAAAAAAGCCAATACAGTGCTACGCTGCAATAACAGAGGGATAGAATCAAGATCACGTGAAGTGTTAATACCACTTTACAATGCCTTGGTAAGGCCACACTTGGAATACTGCATTCAGTTTTGGTCACCACAATGAAAAAAAGATGTTGAGACTCTAGAAAGAATACAGAGAAGAGCAACAAAGATGATCCAGGGACTGGAGGCTAAAAAATATGAGGAACGATTGCTGGAATTGGATATGTCTAGTTTAATGAAGAGAAGGACTAGAGGTAACATGATAGCACTGTTCCAATATCTCAGGGGTTGCTACAAAGAAGAGGGAGTCAAGCTATTCTCCAAAGCACCTGAAGGCAGGACAAGAAGCAATGGATGGAAACTAATCAGAGAGAGAAGCAACCTAGAACTAAGGAGAAATTTCCTGACAGTTAGAACAATTAATTTGTTCTATTGAAATATAATTTAGCATTGTACATGTAATGTAATATTACTAATATGATGTTTTTTTACTATTTTCTCATGAATATTGGATAAGTAGTTAACAAAAGGTTAAATAAAACTAAAAAGGAAATTGAAAAATTGCACTGTAATTAATATACAGAGACCGAGTTCAAATCTATGAGCTAAGATGTTCCCCGAGTAGCTTTGCCTCAGAGGGTCTCTTGGAGCCCAAGCTACTTCCCGGAATGGTGTTAGAGGGATAAAATGAGAGGCAGGAACCCTTGGTTGCATTAAGCTTCTGAAAGAAAGGCAGAATTTAAAACCAAAAATTAATAAATAAATAAAATATTTTTTATGTTTTTAATGTTTTAATGTCTTTTTAGTTTTATAGTTTTAAGATGATTTTATATGTTGTTTTAATTCTTGATTGGGAACTGCCCAGAATTGGTTAGAAGATGAGCAGCAATATAAATGTTATAAATACATTTCCCTTTCAAACAGCAAAACAAATAGTTAAAAAAACCCTTCAAATTCTTTCATTCACTACATTTTTGTATGTCACTTTAATGATTAGTCTTTCATCATAAACAAACACATAGTACCCATCTGACAAATCAGCTCATACATCAAAAGCATGTGTGAATAAAGATTTGACATGAGATTTAAATGATTAGTATAAGTCAAAATGTGTGTGTCTTGTTATTATTCTATATTTATCTGATCTCAGAAATGAAATGCTCTCCTGAAATGTAGGCATTAGACATATTTATGTGCATTCACCGAGACAGAGACTAATGATGAAATACTTTGGAATATAAACCTTTGATTGATGAACAATTTTTAATTGCTCTTCTCTCTCTGGACAGAAAGGATGTGTTTTTTATTGGACAGAAAAATTTGAACTTTACTTATATTTGCTGAGGGGAAACTTAAGGACGGACTGATAGGCTGGCTGGATAATTAGGAGTTCAAATGACAATTGACTGAAACTTTTTAAATCCCTAAATAGATTGGACTATAAAGATTACAAAAACAAAATGGATGTTCCATACTTAGCTTCAAATGGTAAAAAAAACCATCCCTAACACCTGTCCCCAAAGCCCCCAGCTTGACATACCAACAAGAAGATGTTGATGAATTTCAGAAAGAAATTCTGTGTTAAAACCAATACAAGAGACAATTGCTTTAGCTCATGATGAGACTAAAAATAACACAAAGGAGATAAAAGAACAATTCTTTAATCTAAATTTACAAACTCAGAAAATGACTACAAAGAAGGAACTAGCAACCCAGAAAATCGAAGGAAAATCAGAGGATGGAGGACCTAAAGAAAGGAATTAACAGACAGACTCAGACAAACAAAGAGTTAGAAGATGCAGCAATAATATCGGAAATGGAAAAGATATCTTACCTGTCAAGATCTCAGAACACACTTGAGGATAAGAAAGAAGAGCTGATTGAATGGAAGATAGAGCTGTTAGGAGAATTGTAGGAAGTTGGAGAAGGAGGGAGGCTGTTTAATGAATATCAATGGGCTGAGCGTCCTTCCAAAAATACTTTAATCAAATTGTCTTTCTTATTCCAAACAATATACACAAAAATAGAGCAAGAATTACTTGATTATTCAAATGCATTGACTTGGAAGGTTAGTTGGCAAAGGAAGAAAGCTAGAGTAAGACTGAAGAAAATAGAGGTTTTGACCCATTAGATGGGATATTATACTATTAATCAGATGTTTGAACATGGCTGAGAATAGATAATTGTTAGAAATAGAAGTATTATTATAACTAGAAAGATAGGATTTATAACTAGAATATTATATTTTGGTATGAGAAGGGAAATATGAAAATGCTAAGAGGGTTTGAATAAGGGAAGCTTTTGGTTACGCAAATATAACTTATTATGAGAAATTATAAGCAATAGAGACATTTTGAACACTGATGGGAAATTAATTTTTTTTTAAAAATGGGAAAAACAGGATATTAATTGAACAAGTGGATATTAAGTGCAAATGCAATTAAGATATATTTTGGTTAGAAAAGCTATTTTAAACCGACATTATTGATATTATTAGGAAAATTGACAAAGATGTTGATATTCAATTGTATATGTATTAACAACAATAAGAATTGTATTTGCCTAATGTGGGAAAATGTGTACTACCAGAAGAAGAGAAGAAGCATTGGATGGTGTAATATTGGGCCTAGATTGAAGAAGCTAATATGTACCACTGAATTACTAATGGGCCCAGGACAACACGTTGTTTATTAAGTACTTATGATTATAAAACTAGAAAATTAATAAAATATAATTAAAAAAATAAAAAAAGAATAAACTATAAGGTATCTCACCATAAAATGAATATAACTACAGTTTAGTTAAGATTCTGCAGAAATTCACATTGATTCTAAACTAATAAAATGACATATAACATTATGAAAGTATTGAAATTAAATTTGAGTATTTCTTATATAAACCAGGAAAAAAATGGATTATTGAATTTTATAGTACATTTACGATGCTCAAAAAAGAGTTAGGTTTAAATAATAACATTTAGATTTTAAACTCTTGCTTGTTTTCTGTTTATTGAAGGAAAAACAAAAGAAAACAGTGTTATGAATTTATGTAATTTATACCCCTTCCTTCATCCAGGGACATTAGGACAGTTTCCCATCTTAATAATAACCTCTATAAATTAGTTTAGCTGTCAGAGACAGAAATGCATAGGGAATTTGACATGAGATCCTGGACATTCCACCTGTGAATTTTAATCAAGGCAGTTGTTTACTTGGGTAGTAGAAAAATGAGACATGTTCATAATTAGAACAAGATTTAACGTCTTCTGTTCAAACTCATTTTGAATTAGCAAATTAGTAGAATAATCAGTTTTAATCTTTAGTGCATCCTTTTAGATGAAATTGAGCATACTGTAATTGAAAATTACTTGTACATTTTCACTCCCTTGCTTCCACTACCTGAAGTTCTGTTCTCTAATCTGTGCAGATTCCAAATTGGCTTCTCATATATTATTTGATTTATTGTATATATGTCACATAAGTAATGTAAACTATTCCTAAAATATGTTTCGCAACAGGTTATTTGAGTTTTCCAAATAAAATTTGTATATAGATCAGTACAGTACAGATCAAATGAAGAATGTGAAATTATATTTCTAGGAAAAAAAATTGCTAGCGGATGTTCGGCATTTTGTCTTTAGTAGAATCTTTTTCATATGTCCTTGGAAAACACATAAGCCACTGTCATTCTGTTTGTTTTCAATATCTGGTGATCTCATCTCTCTCTATATATTGCTTTGCACATACATATTCTGTTTTTTAGATCACTTCAATGGATTTCTCATGAAGATTTAATTTTCTCCTAGGGTTATATCTCGAATTTCAGGAATGTCAATGCGGTATATTTTAGTAAGTATTAAAATGTGAAGAATGATCTTATAGACTTCACTCATTTTCTTACTGTTTTATTTTAACAGGAGGAATGTTTCTTGAATCTAGAAGCTCCTATTACAAGAGTATGTGGTTACGACACCCCATTTCCTCACATCTTTGAACCATTCTATATCCCAGACAAATGGAAGTGCTATGATGCAGTTCGGAAAATGATTAATTATTGATGTTCAGGTGAGAAAAAAACTTCCCAAAGTAATTTAAGCCTAAAATATTAGAATAAAATACTAATCTATAAATATTACAATAAAACTAACGTCTGATTAGATTTGCAATACAACATGCTTTCTGTGGAATAGGTCTCACTAATGTGGCTGAAATACGTATAGGAAAAATGATAAGATTTTGATTGTTAATTTAGAGAGTAAATTGTAAGCACAATTCATAGATTTACAATCAACACTTAGGATAAGATTGAGCAATTTCCCCATAATTGATGGCTGCAACTTGTTCCTCCAAAGGGCTGGAAAGTCTGTTTCCATGTCACCAAAAAGATGATGATGATTGGGGCATTGGAGGAGAATTTTAAGAGTAGAAATAAGACTGAAAGGTCCAGAGCATCATTTCAGGCTGTGTTTTGGATGGGGAAGGATCAAGTATTTGGAATGTTTTTTACTTTTCATTTTCATTTACAAACTGAAACCTTGATCTGAGCTGTTTGTATTATTAAACTCACATTAGAAATGCAATATACACAGTTTTATCAGTAGAGGCTATGTTGTTTAACATCAGATATAGGAATAAATAAAGCTGGAAGTGCCTTATCTATAAGAAAAGTAAGTGAATTTCAGTTTTCCAGATATCTCTGATAGAGGTCTTAGCATCCCTCATCATTGAACATATGGCAGACTCCTGGAATCTGTCACTACAGCAATGGCTGAAGTACCACAGGTTGCCTACCTCTCTTTAATAAAAATATATAATTACATATTTCCTTGTTGAAAATAATGTGCTCTCTGTTGTGGAGCGTGGTATATAAGAAACTTTGTAGAAAGAAAAACTATCTTTATCCCTAGACTGGCTTTCATAGCCTAAGTGGAATCTAGTAAAAAGCAAGCAGCAGTCATAAATCAGAAAGACCACTCAACAGTTATTCTTGCTCATAAAATCATAAATCAGGATTTAATCCCTCATATTGGTTGCAAGAGGTCAGGCAGTAGCACAGGCAAAGCTCCAACAAAACAGTCTTGAGTACAATAGTCACGTTTCACAGTAGACTTAGTCGTAACTGTTGGGTTTATTCTGGGGATCAATCACTCCGTGCAGCATTTTCAAGATAAAGCTGTCATAGAAATTGATTCAGTGGAGAATCTCCCATGTGAGTAGGTCTTAAATATCTAGGCCCTGATTTAATGGGTTCAGCAAAGTTTTGGCTTCTCTCAGGTACCTTTCCCTGAAAGTAGCCATTCCTTAGCTTTGCTTTCTTCCGGTTTTTTTCATGCCACCTGTGGGGTTCCTTTTGCTTTCTTTTGTAGCAGGGTAATATGCTTCATATTAAAATTAAGAATGGTGTGACTTCTGTTTTTTTGTGAAGTTTCTCCACATGACCTGGGTGTCCTTGGTTTCTGGCAAGTTCATCAGCTAGCTCATCTTCTAAGGAAGAAGGTGAATCCACTTGGGCCCAGCCTTGTGAGCAGAGTGGTTGGGGTTCCCAAAAGACCAATCCTATTCTTTCTCTCTCTGTCTCACTTTCTCTCCCCCCCTTTCTATTCAGTCTCTTCAATTTCACTTAATTATTTGTCTTATGTTCTTAACCATTACCTCTCCTTTACTCTATTTCCAACTTTTGTAATATTATGAAGAAAGGGTCATCAGAATCATGCACTACAGACCCTTTAGGTTGAACTACAGACCCTTATTTGAACTCAATAAAGAGTCCCCCCCCCAAAAAAAAATTACGATGGTACTCTTGTTATGAAGCACCAGGTCAAGTAATAAACAATAACTGCAATTTAAACGTTTTTATTTACTTTGCCATTTTCAAAGCTTGGACAAGGAGTGAAAAGCTATAAAACTAGTAGTAGTGGGATTAAATTTTAATGTGAGTAATATTTACCTGCTCCTGGAGTAAATATTGCTATCTTGCTTTATTTGTTTTCTTTGGAGCTCGAGGGCACAGAATGACATACGGTACTTTAGTTTCACAAAACATACAAAGGAGGCTTTTTTTAAAAAAAATTATTTGCTATGTAGCTTACAATTGTCTGCTTGGTCACTTTACAGGAAAATGAACCCCTAAAAACCAGAACCTTTGTAGCTGTAAGCTTGAGGACATAATGTTCTTATTTGCTCCACATATTCTTAATTATTATTATTATTATAATTATAATTATTATAATAACATGTCAGAAAACAATGTATCTTCAGTGTAAAAATCCTTATAAAGGATGAGAAGAGAATATTCATAGCTCAGAATATTCATCATCAGATCTAGAAATCCATCTAGATGTCCCTTACAAAGCACTGTATACAGATAAACATGCTTTTGGATTTTGGCAGTGGTAAATATGAAATGTAGAATATACAAGCCAGTCCTGTAAGTGTGTATAGATTTACTGTATAGCTGTAGGCAAAGGTTTAAGCATCCCCAGTGAAATTATATATTTCAGTAAATCCCTCACTCAGCCGAGGTTAACACAGCCTCTGTATGGTACAAAGTTAAACTTCACATAGAATATACACACATTTGACAGTTTCTCCAAAGTTGTTTATATACTTATTGATTATGGTTAATTGATCTCAGAACCAAATAAGAAAAATTGGTTATTACTTTACAAAATTATTACTTTGCAATAAAAAAATTACAACACTGAATTAACTGAAAAGATGTCCAAAGTTTTGCTTCTGCCCCATTCACTGTTACTACTTAAAATGTGTAAACAATTGTGCACTGATATTCAGGTTTGCACACAGGTATTCAAAGTTGTAGGAAGTTGTCGTATTTAACTTTCTGCCACATAGACATTGTGTCAGGTTTTCTTCACTGAAAGATTTATCGAAGCTTACATTATGATTAAATACAACAACTTTTGCATATTGTTCTATTTAATGGCACTTATTTTTAAATAAAGATCCTTGAGAAAGCAAACTAAACAGTTTAAAATGTTCACTTAAAATGATATTTAAAACTATAACATATTCTATTTCTGTCCCTTTACAGGTGAAAGGAAGAAAGAAAATTCAACTATCTGCAGTATAGTTGCCATTAAACTTGGGCTTATTTTGTTTTACCTTTATCAGGAATAACCATTCAAGATTCTTTTCTGGATACTCACCCAACTAATTATCAAGGCACAATTTTGTCAGGTGTGGAGTTTAATATGGCCATGTGATTGTTGTAAAATATTTATTTTGATTCTTTCCCAATTTTGCACATGAGACTGCTAATTTGTTTCATCATTGCAAATCAAGGCTCAGGTTGAACTTAATAAATTGTAATCAAGAGACCTGTGCTCTACCCTTTTGCCTTAATTTACAAATGTATATTACGGTTTTTACAGTAGACTTGTTACGTATGTATTGATCCTAAATACAGTAGATTGTACATATCATAATCGGTTATTGTATTCGTGCAGGTTGTCTGGATTTCTCTAAAAATCACTTTGAAGCTTTGAAGGGTCCTTTAGTATAGATTGACAAGTACGTTACAGGTGCATTAATAAGGAGAATCAGACAAATTCTTTTACGTGAGAAGTTGGCTTGCTTGAGAGACTGGATTTAGTCCTCTATCTCAATTATGTGATCATTTCAATAATTTGTTATAAAAAAACCAGACATACTTGATTTGGACTAATCTGATCCCTTTTATAAGAAATGTGGCATTCTCCAAGACATTTTTGATGGAAGATGTAAATATCAGAGGGCTATGTTTATTAATAAGAACAATAAGAAATTATCATAAGGGCATGGACATATTTTAGACAGTGGGATAGACAATGAGAACATTCTAGAGCAGGGCTGGCTGGGGAATTCTGGGAGTTGAAGTCCTTGTGTCTTAAAAGTTACCAAGATTGAGAAACCCTGTTCTAGAGGTTAATGAAACTAGGACTTGCAGCATTCTTAGGAATTGGGGCTAATGTTGACAGATGCTGAAAATGAGCATTTAACACCTGGAATAGCACAAATTACTATGCCAGTCAGGCACAGAAAATTGATATCAAATTGAAATGATATCTATGTAACTAACTAAAATAGTATGGCATCGTCATGACATCCCTTATAAAATAATTTCCTGCAGTTAGAACTAGATCTGTCACGCATAAACTATAATATGTAATTTCTTTTATCTTTCCTTATTTCAGTACTTTTCTTACATAAAAACCTGAGGGGAATTTTTGTGTTTTTCTAGACATGTCATCATCCTCTCCTTTTCCAAATTGCCTGAAAATCATGACAAGACCTGAATGTGCTTACAGCAGTTCAGGCTACTATTTTATTGCTAGATAAGAATTTTAAATCTATTCAGAACAGCTCAGTCTGACACACTAAAAATGTAAATACAAAATCAATGGATTCTAGCCAATTCAGATGTTAACATGGCAGTGTTGATGTGTACTTGTGAGAATATATAAAATAGAATATGTGTGAAAACATAGTTAGATTTTTCAAATTTGTAAAATGGGAACCATGATTTGAGCGATTTTAAATTTGCAATGTATGCCAGTGTACTCCTTATGGAATTAAAAAGAGCTGGGTTCATTGGGTTGAAAGCAGAGGCATTAGTAGAATAATTTTAGTTTTGATCCAGTTATTACCAGGTGAAAAAGTTCTTGGCTAGATCTTGACTAGAAAATTGAGATAACACAGAACACATTCATTTGATGATATTCAAGTGGCTTATATTAGGGTAATGCTAACAATAGCAAAGATAAGGCCAGCAGTTTTAAAATAAAGGACGATTAGAACAGCTAGCAAAATAAATAGGAAGTTGTATGAATATTTTTTTTTATTTTGACAAAGCATTCCAGTGTGAGAATCCTCTAATCTCTAGATGAGGATTGTTCCATAATGTTTCAACACTATTACAAAAAATGTTGCCTCCTTACTACAGCTGAGTTCCTATACATAAACTGAAATATATTTAGCAGAGTATTATATCCCAACAGCAACACTACCTATATAAAAATAGGCAGTAAAATATGCAGTTGAGCCTGAATTTGGAACAAATTTTAGAAAAGCTTGGAATGTTCAATGTTTGGAAAGTGAACAGTTGGAATATCCACTAAATTTTCTTGAGATTAAATCCCTGAATCAAATCTTCACACAATAGTATGTTGTTCCTTAAAATGAAAGTGTTTCATTATATTCTTGAAATTACTATTGGACAGCTTATGAGATATTTTAAGTGTGAGGAATTTAAAAAGTATTTTTTAAATCCAATTTCTCTTTATGGAGCAGGTCTGAATATCTTTAATAAACAATATTTCTGGTTTTAAATTGTGTAAATGTATCTTCAGATAAGTGAATTAATAATTTTAATTATGACACACAATACATGAATTACCTTGTACGCTAAATAACTAGAGAAAAATATGATTTTTTCTGCATAGATTTATCGCTACTCTCTAAAACATTGAATTTACTATTTCTGTTCAAAGAACATACATTACTGTGTTTTAATGCATTTATAATAACAAGAATTGCAACTATTGCAACTTATTCAAAGAAGGACTGCTGCTCTCTAAATATTGTCTAGATGGCACTGTACATCTATTTGACCTCTATTTATGGATAAATGCCTTTGCTGTGCAGGATACATGCCTTTTGAGTTTATTATGCAAAAAAAAAGATATTTGTGGATGTAAAAATGATACCTTGCTTGCCAGGAGATATGAAACCACAAGAAAACATAGTTTAATATTGCATTTCCCTAAAATAAAAGTTGCCAGATTTTTAATATAACTAAACGGAAGAACAGATAATTTTAACATTCTGTGTTAAAATAAAAGCTAACAATCATTATAGTTTATGTGTTTTCATCTGATAAAAGTGTTACAGATTTGTTATTTGGTAAGTATAAAAACCAATTCAGTGAAATAACTGATTTCTGGTAGTGGACCAACATTAAACAATATGTTCAAATATATATATACATTTTACTCTGAATTTGGAATTGACCAGATTATAGCCAGATAAGAATTCAATTTTTAATAATATTCTTTCTTTTTAATAATTTGTGTGTAGGAGCTAAGCTATTTGTGAAAATATGAATTCAGCTTAGGTCCACTTTTGTTATGTCTGTAACAAAGTTACAGTGGAAACTGCTAATGAAAACTTCCATACGGATTGAAGATACTGTGTGTCAGAATCCAATCATATTTCATATCAAGTTAGCAACTATGAAAAACTCCATCCCTGCCTTCCCTGGATTCTGTCATGGATGAAGGGAAGGGGGTGAACAAAGGGGCTTTATGGCCTTCACTTCCTTCAGGATACTTCAAAGGAACTGGATGTGGAATCACCAAAAGGACTAACAATAACAATAGGGGGTTATTAGCTTTCATGTGATCCTTCCTGAAGTTTCCTCTCGGTAGTGAGGAAAGGGGTGGGGATGAAATGCCTGAGACTGTCTCTGGGAGAAGGGGGTGATGGGGGTGGCTAAAGGGGGGACCCCTTTAAAATCTTGAGTTGGAAGCTTTCACCCCAAGTCCTGTTTAGAACGCCTGCAACCATCTTCTCTTAATAAAGATG
>NW_015386819.1:359487-360571 GCF_001527695.2 Protobothrops mucrosquamatus
CCATGAGAATGATGGAAGCTGTGGAATCCCCCACCTCTGCCCATCAGGGGGAAAGAACTCCAGCCTACACCGCAGGGCCGGTGGATGCCTCAGACGACAGCTCGGAGGGTGAACCCCTGGTAAGTGGCCGCATCGCACCCATCATAAAGACAGTGACTATATTCATTCCCCCCATGACCGAAGCCGTGAGGGTGAGAGCATTAATAGACTCTGGCTGCACCCGCTGCCTCATTAGCCCGACGCTAGTGGGGAATCTGGGCATTCCATCGAGGAGACTGGAACAACCAATCTCATTCGGCCAGTTAGATGGGTCCATAGCAGGGGGGGGTGCCAGCTACCCTAGCCACTTTACCAATACACCTCTCCCTGGGCAAACATGAGGAGGACATAACGTTTGTGGTGACCCCAGGCATGGAATGCCCAATGATCTTAGGGATGGAATGGTTACAAAAATGGAACCCCTGGGTGAATTGGAGGACGGCAGAAATCAAATTCCCGAAGGGGGATCCTATGAACTTAAAATCCCAAGGGGGGCAACCAGAATCAAGAACAGAAAAAACATCCATGGGAGAGGAAAAGAGACTGCCAGAAATACCAGAGGAATACAGAGACCTTGCTGAAGTTTTCAGTGAGGAGAGGGCGGATGAGCTTCCCCCCCATCGACCCACAGACTGTGCCATTGAATTCAAGCCTGGGGCAAAACTCCCGAAGCCCAGATTATACTCCATGAGCCCAAAGGAGAAGGAGGAAATTATTATTTATTTTTATTATTTTATTAATTTGATTTATATACCGCCCTTCTCCCGAAGGACTCAGGGCGGTGCACAGCATATTAAAAACAAGTAACAATAAAATACCAAAATAAAATAAATAAATACCAAAATAAAAAACCCTCTAAAACCAAATTAAAAGCCAAATATTAGTAGCTGTGTCGTAATTAAAATTATATTAAAATCATCCCTAACTAAAATCCTCCCTAGGTCAGGCCCGCTTGCTGGAAAAGCCATGTCTTGAGGGCGCGGCGGAAAGTAAGGAGATCCGGAATCATCCGGATCTCGGGGGGTAGTTCGTTCCAGAGGGTGGG
>NW_015386819.1:360834-366995 GCF_001527695.2 Protobothrops mucrosquamatus
GCCTGAGACTGTCTCTGGGAGAAGGGGGTGATGGGGGTGGCTAAAGGGGGGACCCCTTTAAAATCTTGAGTTGGAAGCTTTCACCCCAAGTCCTGTTTAGAACGCCTGCAACCATCTTCTCTTAATAAAGATGCCTATTGGAAGAAATATTCCAAGAGTTCTGTCTTCTTAAGATGCAAAGTGGGGTAGGTCCTTACACTGTGGATAGATTATTTCTTTAGGTTGTCTTGTATATAATATGATTGATTATTCAATTATAGATCAGAATTTAAAAGCCCAAATTTCCTCTCCATGATTTCATTTGTTCGTGAGGTGAAATCTTTGGATTACAACCAACACCTTAAAAGTTATCAGCCCTGCAACTCATAAGTCAAGAGAATATGGAGCAGTGATTACCATATACATCAGGGGTAGTCAACCTTGGCTCTTTTACGACTTGTGGACTCGTGCTGGCTCAGGAATTCTGGGAGTTGAAGTCCACGAGTCATAAAAGAGCCAAGGTTGACTACCCCTGATATACATTTTTAAACTAGGAACAGAAATAGGTTGTATGGATGAAATTTTGAAATCTGTCTCAAACTTTAATCATCAGTAATTTGTTCATTTTAAATCAAGAAAAGAAAAGTCTTTCATAGTTACTGAATGACTAAATACAGCACAATGTTATTTTAATTGCTATAGAATTGGCATGATAGTTTTATTCTGGTCTACCTATTTATCCGTCTTTTTTTTAAAGATGAATGTAAATGAAAAATTTATGTCATTGCATTTTTTTTTAAAAAAATGAAAATCTACTCCAGTGGTGGCGAACCTATGGCACGCGTGCCAGAGGTGGCACTTGTAGCCCTCTCTGTGGGCACACATGCCGTTGCCCCAGCCTTGCCTCCCCACGCAACTCCCTCCTCACCAGCAGCCCCCCTGAAGAGAGTTGCCCCTGAGCGTGGCCCACGTAGAGCAGTGCAGCCAAGAACATGGCAGATAGGCAGCCAAGGCAGATTCTGCCCTCATGCCCCATCGCATACAGTTGATGCTGTGGGGCGCAGGCAGAGGGTGTGGCCGCCATGGCGCTGCTGGGCTGCCTGGGCAATCTGCGGTAGGCCCTGTGGCAGGCAGGGTGGGGGACGGGGTGGGGGCGGAGGGGGGGGTGGAGTGGAGGCGGGACTAGTTTTTGGGCACTCGGTCTCTAAAAGGTTCGCTTTCTTGTTTATAGAAACATGTTTTCTCTGTATTAGAGATTTTTTAAAATAACTGAAGTATTTCTACAAGCCAAAAGATTGATCTAACCTGGTTTCGTTTTGAATATGTGACAGGGAGGTATGGTAGTTTAGAAGAAGAAAACAGCAAAGGATCAATTTGGATTGGGTTTGGCCTTCATTACTTTCATATTAAAGGAATGCCACATTTTCTGTTTATGCATATTTTTTTCTAATAGAAACTTTGGTCATACTATCCTTAAAGTGCAGGCCCCCACTTAACATGAATGTTTCTCCGAGACCAATAAATGTGGAAATTTCTCAAATATCACTTTTAAAATATTTGCAATAAAGCATGTTGACAACTCATATAGAACATCTAACCTTCTGTCTGCTCTAAATCAAATGTGTAATAGTTCTGCTATATAGTATTTGATATTATTTGTGGTAGTTTTTCTATTACAGTAATTTTCTATCTTGTGGTATGGCATCAATTCCCAAATAGCTTCTGTTTTGCAAAAGGTTTCACCTCCAACCTAATGAACATTATCTGTTTTTAAAAAAGATACTGTCTTTTAGCAAGCAAAGAAGATGAACAAGGATGTGGGTGGAATTATTAGATAATTGCTAAAGTAGTTATGAAAATGTTTATCTCTGTTGATTTTCCCTGATATAGAATCCAGTGGGCAAATAATTTAAGAGAAAAATAATGTACTTTTTATTTTTAATGTTTTATGGCCAACTTATTAGTATGCCCTTTCCTGTGCTATTATTGGAAAAATGTCTGGATTTGGTGATTTCCTAATAAATATCAGTGATTGTATGATTTTATTAGTATAGTTATAGCTTCTAACAACTCCAAGCATTTGCTATATAACTTGAAAGATTTAATGAGTTTTCAAAATTAACTTGAAGTTTTTATTTCAAGTATTAGGGCAATGAAGTATATTTGTGTTAACAGTTTATCTCTTGATTAATGCCTGTGATTTATGGCAAGAGAAGTTTCTTGTAGTAGGAAAATTTTTAGTCAGCCAATGTCAAAATGATATTTATTCATGCATATAACCATTCTAAGTTTTTCAAATTAAATGACCCAGTACTGGTATCCACTCATACAAAATCAATTTGAGGAAGATTTGTTTTTTCATCTGTGCTAGGAGTTCTGTGACTAAATGTTAACACTCAAGGTTGAGTTTTGCTATAATGTACTATATTTAGAATAATTTTGAGTATAGTTTTTACACGCTCAGTTTAAGCCTAATAGATCATTTGTTGTTGAGAATTGTATGCCAGTAATTAGTGATACCTAAAAGACAAAGCAAACAGACACAAAAAAGCCTTTCTTAAACAAAAAGAATTCAGTTCAAGTTTGTAGAAAGAAATTTCCATAGGTAGAGTTGATTTGGAAAGAATGCCCTATGCTTTGTGTCCGGCAATATGGGTAGTGGAATATTGAACAGGGAAGTCTACAAAGCAGATTTTAAATTGCAGAATAATATACATTGGAATACATGATTTTTCAAATGCCTTGGAATGAAACTGGTTAAGGTTTTATAGGAAATAAGTTGTCTCTGGAAGCCTGCTGGCAGCCAGGGCAATTGCTAAATACTTTGAGGAGTTTTGAGCTGAATACACAATAAAAAGTTTCATAAAAAGACCAAAGTACCATCTTATGAGGTCATCTGGGACTCTCAAAGTTGTGACACTGAGGAAATTGACAGAGTTCTCCAGAATGAACTCGGTTCTGAATAGACCTTTTCCTCTCTTGAATAATAAGGATGGCCAGAAAGACCCTGTCATGGGTATTGGAGATGGTAATAGTACCTGTCTTGAAGGACTCACCATTATACACCCTCCTTAAGCCATCCCTGGGCATAGCCTTGTCTATTCCCCAAACTCATTTCTTGGAAAGATTATTGAGAAGGCAGTTGAACAGGTTGATGAATAAAACAGATGCAATTGGACCTCATAAGAGGGCATAGGCCACATTGATAACTCTTCTGGATAACCTGTGATGGGACTTGGAGGGAGATAGTACCACTTCTAATCCTATGAGATCTCTTGGTGGCATAAAATATCATTTTGGAGTGTCTAAAACGGTTGCCAGTTGGAGGCACTGTCTTTTCTGGAAGACCACTCCACTCCATTTTTGCTGCAGGAGGAGAGGTCAAACCTTCAACTGTCAGGGTTCAGCCTTCTCCTCCTCCCAATTTATTTAACTACATGAAACTGCTGGGGCCACCCATCCGTTGTTGTCTGATATTGTCAGTGAGCAGTACGAAGAGCTGCCTCTTGATGCAAAGGTGTCAGACAGTTTTTAAAATCTCAATAGCCAAGCATAGCCGGAATACTTTGAACACAGCACTACCTTCGAGACATGACATTAAATTTTACCTTCTGTTGACTTCCTACACTTATTTTGCCTTCTCCTTTTTTGGTAAATGGAAATTACAGAATTTAAAATTATGCCAGAGAGGAAAAAAAATGTAAGGAAGGCATTATGGATTATGAGTGCCATGATGTCTGCTTACTATAATTTTGAAATAATTCAGTGGTCATTCATTCTGCAACTTCTAGTCACGTATCTTTGCTTCTTTAATATTAAAGAAGAAGAATAAAAGCATTAACCATAGGGTACAATTCCATTTGAGAAGGCTGCAAATTGCATTAGAAAGCCAAGTTGCCAAAATAAGAATTTTGGCAGCAATTGTTTTGTCATATGTGATATTTACCCTCTTATATTATGGGATTTTTACGGGGAGAATATACTTCTAAAAAAATGACAGTTATCATATGTATATGGCCGCCCAACTTGCAGTTGGACTCTGGATGGCAAACAAACAACTATAAAATTTTTAAAAACATTCAAAATTACAAAAAAATGAAGATTATAATAAAAGACTAAGAACGTCACATTATCAGTAATGGAACCAAATTACTATTTCCTTGTGATGCCCAGGCTTGTTGACACAACCAGATTTTGAGGGATTTCCATAAGGTTGGGGGAGATGGGGCCAATCTCATCTCGGGATGAGCGCCACAGCAAGAAAGGTAGGAAAAAGTCATCTGGGACACGTCAGATGTAACTCTTTCACAGATGAAACATGCAACATGCTTCCTCTTCCAGAATTGATGGTATGAGCAGATGCAATTGGGAAATAACCCCATCAAATAACTTGGCCTCTTGCATGAAGGCTTTAATCCTAACCCTAACCTAACCAGCACTCTGAATTGCATCCAGAACAAACTCGTAATCAATGCAGCTTGCAAAGTGAAGGTGTAATATGTGCCATTCTAGGGGTACACTAACTGTGCCGCTACATTCTGCACTAGCTGAAGCTTCTGGATACTCTTCAAGAGCAGACCCATATGGAGTATTGTATAGTAGTCCAATCGGGAAGTGACCGAAGCATGAGTGACTGTGAGGAACAGGTACAACTGGTGCCTAATACAAAACCGTGAAAGGTTCTTCTAGCCCCATCTGCCATCTGCTTTTCAAGCAGGAGTCATGAGTCCAGGAGGAACCCATCAGGTCTGTTTAATCCACTTTGTATTTATAGCCATAAATACAAGAAAGACGGAATGAATTAAACTTTGGTTCATATTTTGCTCTTACAGATCCTACTGGTAGAATACCTCTTTAGAGGTATTCCTGTTTACTCAAAATGAATTCTGCAGGTCACATAAGCGCAAATCTAATAGATTGCAGATCATATTTCAAGTGCACATATATTCTGTTTTGAAGAAAGTCTTGGAACAGCACTTACATTAGGCGTTCTTGATCTGGGTTCCATTGACCCATGAGCTCTGTAGCTAGATTTATGGGGTCTGTGAACTTAAATGGAAAAAATTACAGCTTTATTTTCACTAACCTTTAACAGAAGTGTAGCTTTTCAGTCAATAATGTCAAAAGTAATTTATGGACTGTAGACCAAAAATGTTTGCTAAGTTAATAAATCTATCTAAAATTGCTGTACTCTTAAAAAAGCTTACTGTCTTATTATTGATTTAATGGCTACATAAAGAAGCATCCATGTGGATTACTATATTTGTTATTTTTTTAATGTCATGATGACTGATTTTGAGCATATCTGGATTCCTTTATAATAAAGTGTATGCATTTTATGCATTTAAACACATTTTTTTCTGAAAAAGAGATTGAAGGTTTCAGCAGACTCTGAAAGGGATCTATGGCATAAAAAGTTAAGAAAGCACAGATCTGAATGGATAGCAGTCCATTTAGAATGCTGCCTCTAATTAAATCCAGCAAATTTTACAAGATTTGAGCAATAGTTATATGAATATTGGCAAGTAATTTTTCAAAAAACACGGTTAAGCACATTTCATTTAATCATTTTTAGGCTACCTTAAAGGCAAGCACTTTCTTTTCTAATTCCAAGATAAAACAGTAGATAACCAAAAATCAGGATAATTTTCAAAGTTTTGTAAATGGTATATTAGAATTGCAGGTGGTCAAACTGGTAATCTTAAATTAGTCTCAGGTTCTGGTTATTTTTGTTTCTTTTTATAATAATGGGAAAGCAAGCTTGGGATACTGGGAAGAAGATAGCAAAGAAACTGGTTATTGTTGATGTTTTGTTGTCTGTCTGGTTTAATCAAGTTAAGGATGCATTTGAAAGTAAACCTGCTTTTATACATTCCATGATTTAAGTTTACTTGACTATATTTTTTTCGTGGTTAAGACTGTAGAGTAATTCAGCCCTACATCCTGTAATCATTCTGCAATAAAGAAAGAGCAAAGCACAAGTTGGTGAGTCATTTTGAAGTTTCCAATGATCAGATAGAAATCTGATTGGTTCCATGGTCTGCAGGAAATAATGTTTCATTCAGAAAAACAAAGTATACTTTTAAATCAGGGACTTTGGAGGTAACCTCTGAAATTATATAGAACTTGACCTAATCAAATAACTATTTCATTGTCCTACAATTTACTACTTTGCCTTTTAT
>NW_015386819.1:367043-380895 GCF_001527695.2 Protobothrops mucrosquamatus
TTTACTACTTTGCCTTTTATGTCCACAACTTTGATGATCCTCAAGAATGTCATTGATTTATGTCAAAAGTGGTCCATTTCCAGTGTATAGATTGCAATTGTTTTCATTCATTTCCCCCCCACAAATTGTGCAAAATCTTATAGGTTGTTAATTTGGTTATAGTTAGCAAAGTGACACTTAATTCAGACACTGGATATGGCTAGCAGGAAAAACTAAATCACAATGCTGATAATCTAGAAATATTGATACATTTTCATAATATTACCTGTATATCTGGAAGCAGAAAAATAAAAAGAATAAATAAATCCAAAGTCTGTAGTATTTACAACAGAGAATATGTAATATAAAAGAATTCTGTTTAATTCCCCCAGGCTACTCATCTAAAATGAGTTTACTTTCCAATATAATACTATGGTTTTTTTGCCCCTTCCCTTTAATCATGTCCAATTCTTGGAGACTTCCTGGACAAGTCCCTGCCAGTTTCTTGGCAAGATTTCATAAATGGTTTGCCCTATCTTCCTTCCTAGGGCTGAGAGTGAGTGCTTAGAGTGATTTTTAAAAATAAAGTTGGAGCATGTGAAATTAAGAAGTGATATGGGTAAAATTCTTTTGGGGGTTGACAAGATGGGGGCTGTTTTGTCTTTGCAATTTAATTTGCTCCAGTATACAGATTGACCACCAACCCAGAATCAAACAAGAAACAAGCAATTTATACTGTTTTGAACTGAGTCAAAGGTATAAATATGGAAAAGCATAGGGAAAACAGTAAAATTATGGCATAAGATGATACATTGCGTTTTAAAATAGATTAAAATACTGCAATTGAAGTTGTTACATGTGACTGCAACGAAGGTAGCGATAAAGAAAGGCAACAATAAGGCAATAAATGAAATATACAACTATTTGAAAGATAATAGATGGCAAATGGAATTCAAGGGAGGCAGCTGACTGAAGCCTCCAAATTCACAGCTATTAAGAGAGATGCATTATTTATTTCTCTAATGGAGCGATCAAGATTCCAAAGTTCCAAAAAGTGTTTAAATATTGCTGTTCAGCTGCATTTAAAATTAAAAACAGTCCAGGAAGGTTAAGAAAAATGAGAAAATGAATAGCGAATAACAGGACTTTTTTGTTTTTCAAAAAAAGGAAGAACATTTTTCTGATAAATGTAGAGCTATTGTCATAGTTGTAGGACTAAACTCAGCCAGGCAACTCATTGTGATCATTAGCTAGAGAAATGAAAGGGAGAATTCAAAAGGGAGAAAACATTTTTTTTTCACTAAAAGGGTTAATAAATGAGAGTAACAAGAAAGCCATTGGCGTATAAGATCTAATTGCTTGTGCTTCCCCCATCGGAAGAAAGCAACAGAAACGTAGCTAGAAGCATGAGAACGAAGCAACAACAGAAACAAAAGCGAATTTAAAACAGAAGAAGAACCACTTGCTTCTAGAAACACATTGGAATTGTCTACGTTCCCATCAGTTGTTTCTTATTAAAATTCCAAATCCTACTGGGTATGGGTTTGTATGGAGTCTATATGGATTAATATCTGTGTACCAATAAAGGAGAATATTTATAGCACCATGGGCCCCTTTGAAATGAAGAGAGCTTCTTGGTGCTCTCTGACCTCTGACCTTGGTTGTTTTCTTGCAGATATTTCATTAACCAAGCTAGGTAACATCGTCAGTGCTAGTCAAGATCTGTGTAAAAGACCTTGGTGTGCCCTTTTAATTTAAAAGCTTTGTATATACATCTTCCCTAGAATAGCCTAAAAAGTGAATTTGGTAGCCATAGGACACTGACTGAAGGGGGGCAGGGAGGAAGGAGAAAACCATGAATGAAGCTAGAGTGGAAAGAAGTGTCCTAGAAGAGGTAAACAGGATGTGCCTAAACTGCAACAGATTGATGCAGCATCTATTTTCATATTTACCCTACATTTTTTTTAAGAACAGAGAAATAACAATAATTAGGAAGCTTGAAACAAATGTTTCCGTTTGTTTTGTCTTAAAAGAAACCGTCTCTTTCCTCCTCTCTTTTCAATGAAGCTGAATATTTGAACAGAGTCATGCATATTTAAAGTGCAGCAAATAAAACAGAAGGTGGCTGTGGTGACATGACCTAACATTTTAGCTATGTGCTAGAGCGCTCTTTTTTTTTTTTAAAGAGGAGATGTATGTGTCAGTCTTTATTTTATTTAATTTATTTTCTTCCTCCCTATAATCACGACTAAAACTGAACAGGGCACTCTCTGTCTGCAAAGGAAACTTGAAGCGGAGCATCTCCTGAAAAGCCAGGGCTTCAAGGCTTCATTTATTAAAACTTTTTGCAGTACATTTAGACGGGGGGGGCACTTCCTGCTTTCTCTTCCATGGGAAGACTTTGATTCCAATCTGCAAATGGCAAATTAATTGTGAGGGTCGTGAAGTGCAAGTGTCAGCTGCACCGTTAAATGTTAACCTTGCCATCACAATCAAACTTTGGCTTTTTATCTTAGTATGTCAGGCATGCTCTTCTGGTCCCTTTGTTGTAAGATTGGGAGCAGGTTTAGATGACCTTTGCTGATGGCCAGTATTTCATTTAATGGCTTTTGAGAAAAATAGAGCTTTATTGAAGATACTATGGAATACTGCGATTGCGCTAGCCTGCCTTCAGCCCCTGGTTTTTCAGTAGGGTTGTGCCATCACCGGAAGGTTTGGTTCAAAATTGTCTTCACTGATGAGAAAGAAGACACTTTGGCCTTAGTCTAAAGGCAAGGTCATGGAGAAAAATAAACTCTTGCCTCCACAGCCCTTAAAATACATTTAAGGAACATTAATGAAAAGATTAGAGCTTTTCAGTGGCAGGTTGGCAATGAACACCACTGCATTTCAGCACCAAACTGTAGATCAGGGGTCTCCGACCTTGGCAACTTCTGGGAGTTGAAGTCCACCAGTCCTAAAGTTGCCAAGGTTGAGGACCCCTGCTGCAGATGAACTGGAGGGCTGCCAAGAGCAAGTAGGGGACCTCATGTCAGATGTGTGAGATCCGGGGAATTACCGCTGGATATGGTAGAAGTAGCAAGTATAACTTGAAAGACGTTTTACCTTTTATCTATTCGGGGTGGTTTTTTTTTTAATAATGTCACCTGCACATTTGCTTCGCCTTTCACATCCATACTACTCTTTTGTTATGTTTGATTTTATTTAAATTCAAAGAGGGTCCATATTTTAAAATTATGTGGGGCAATTTTGTAGGGTAATAAATGCAGCTTGGATCTATACATTATGCAAACATAGGGGTACCTAGCAAGATGGATACTTTACCCCACCTTCTGCATCCTGTTGTGTTATGAAAGTATTTCATGTTCTCTGGATAAAATATTGGCTGCTGACAAACACTGGCACTAAGATCAGTAAGGTTGCTTCCAATATCAGAACAAATGATGTTGGGATTGTGAAGGATGGAGTAAACAGACTGAACAACACTGCCAACTCATATGTGACCTGTCTGTTGTGTAGCTGGAACATAGCAAGTTCAGGGACCCTGAAGTATTGATAATGGTTTACAATTCTGTTAATTGCTTACAGCGGAAAACAATGTTTTTGGTTTGTTTGGTTTTTTTGCTTTCAGGTACCTTCTACCTAGATGTATTGTGAATGTGAAAATGTTTTAAACATGTTCTCTTTCATCTCATAACTATCTAATAAATTATCTGGCATACTCATAAATCCCTTCATTATTTTCCTACATCTATAACCCTTGCAAGCTATTTCACTGTAGATGTAGATGAGACTCTCAAAAAGATTAATTTTAATTTACTTTTAGTCTCTCCTTGCTGTGTTCAAGGTAATGCAGTGCTTGAAAATATTACATTATTAGAGGCATTCTTTGTTCCTGAAGAAGGTCAGACCATAAACAACTCTGACCTCTCTCCAAATGATTGCTTTGCTCCAAACAGGAAGGAAAAATGAGACTGTGTGTTTATGTCTTGGCAATTGTTGTAGGCCTCTTGAAAGAACGGAGACATACCACAGATAGTAACAGGAAGATGATTGAATGGTTTAAATACTTAAATATGGTAGTGGAAGGATTTATAATAGCCTCTATTTCTTCGATGCATCTACTTGCTACTGACACATACCACAAAAATGGGTAGCAGATAGTTAAAATTATGTCTCAGCTAAGAGGGAGACAAATTTATTTTCAGCAATGCATCTTTTTGTGGATTTTTTTTTTGAAAATGGGAAAGATAATGTTGAATTTGACAGCACTGACCTCATCTCAACTGGCTTCAAGACATTACCTAGTACTGACTGACTACAGAAAGTCAGGCTAACATCAAGCTCCCTAAACACTGTTTAAGAGTTAAGGTATGCTCCCATCAGCTGGATGTTCAAAGTGATTACAGGGAGAAAATCTGAATACCTATTAGTACATGCAAGGGGCCTTGCCTTCTGCAGATATCATGGAATTGACTTCAGGGGAGAGGAATTATCTGAAAATTGGAAGAAAGGAGAAATACCTTAGATCTAGTTCTGGACAACAAACACCTTGAGTCAGCAGTCTCAATGGCTGAATAGCTATTTATGTCACTAACAACATGAGGCAGGTAATTTGAAATCTTTAGATCTAGAACAGGGCTTTTCAACCTTTTCACTCATTGAACCACTTTTAGGATATGGCAATATCCGAGTACCACTGGTTGCCTAGCAAGGTGTCAAAAACTTGATGACCAAAAAAAGAAAAGGAAAAAAGTGATAAAGTACAGGTAGTCCTCGACTTACAACAGTTCGCTTAGTGACTGTTCGAAGTTACAATGGCACTGAAACAAGTGCCCCCCAACCCACAGCCGAGCAAGACACCTGCCTGCCCACCTAGTGGCGCTCTTCCTCCTGTCCGAGGTTTTCATTGTGAGCATTTCTGTTGAGGATTGGCAGCGGGGGTGGGGTGCGGGCCTGTTTGGTTTTTATTCCACCCATCTGCTGGGTGGTTGCAGCAGGTTTTGGTCACTTCACATGACCCTGGGACTCTGTGACCATCATAAATATGAATCAGTTGCCAAGCATCTGAATGTAAATCACAAGACCCTGGAGATGCTGCAACATTCCAACTGATCGGTGCTTCTTCTGGGCTCAGCAGAAGCGCCAGGATCAGTGCTGCTTTCCAGCTGGAGCCTGGCGCTGATCCTGGAGCTTCCACTGAGCCCTGACAACCCTGAAGAAGCGCCGATCAGCTGGAAAGCGGCACTGATCCTGGCGCTTCTGCTGAGCCCTGACAGCCCTGCAACTCCAGCCATCTCTCGCTCAGGCTTGTGCGGTGCTGCCACTGGTTCAGCTCATTCCCCTCCCCCACTACTACTTTTCTAGGATGGTCGCGTACCACCTGCCAGGTGCCAATGTACCACAGGTGGTACCCGTACCACTGGTTGAAAAGCCCTAATCTAGAATACATTTTTCTCTGAGTTAATTACAATATTCTAAGATGTTTAAAATAATTGAAAAAAACAAGCTCATTGTTAGAGCCAATGAGGAGTACACGAGACTTGCCCCATTGAATAACCTAATTATTTATTTGTTGGTTTGTTTAATTCAATTTATGTGGCTGCACATCTCACAAAGCAAGTCCAATTTACCAATTTTATTTTATTAATACATATTATTATAGAACATTCATATTTTTCAGTAATATAGAAAATATCATCAACATATAATAACGGTAAATATTCAACTTCAGAATACTTTATACCATTCTGTAACTATTCTTTATTGAGGGCTTAATGGGAATTAGTTTTCAATTTTGGAGACGAGCTTTAGATAATTCTGATGCATATTATTTTGCATAGGTACTCAAAAGCTTCAAATTATCTTCCAAATGTTTTAAATCTTTATTTTTCATATGCAAATAATATGCTTTTGAACAATCCCATATAACCAGGAGCTTCTTGATTTGTATGTGTTTACAAATCAAGACTATGAAGAGTATATATACCCCCAAAACTTTGTTTAATCTCTTATAAAAAGTGGATCATTTAATAATGATGTATATAGCACAATCTTGAGAAAGACATGACTTGTTTTTAATCAGAAGTGATTATTATTAACTTGTTTAATAACAATATTAAAATATTTTGTTTACTTTGTTCCACTACTGAGCTTGAAGATTTGGTAACCATAATTACGATACAGCAGATTATGTAGTTCCATGAATATATATTCTTTAACACTTTCTAGATAAAATATAAATTTCTTCCAGAAAGCTACAAGTTTCTTGTAAAAGAACAAACAAAACCTTAACAAAATTCAAGTTTTCAATTATTCAATTTAGTAAGTATCCATATCTTCCTGGAGGACATCTAAAGCCTTTTAGATTCTAGGAAATACTAAAGATGACATAAGTGAAATACTGCATATAAAAAACCCTAATCCCCATATTTTCATGTCTTAAGAGAAAAAAAATAATTTAAGTGAGGCAATTTTTAAAAAATCAAAACAAAAAAACTGAAGTCACAAATAGAAAAAATATTGAAGAGAAATTTTAAAATAACGAAGGACTTTACACAACAGAAGAAAAAATTCAAAGCAAAACCTAAAAGAAAATCTTCAAATCGTAACAAAATTAATTCTCTAGGGATTTCTGGAAAATAATGTGTTGGAAATACAGCTTAAGAACTCATCGTTTCTTAGAAATAGTATTATACAGCTTTAGTTACTATAAGAAAGACCATCCTGTTTGCTGCAAGTTGTGTTTCTGTTTTGGGACAAAGACAAGAAAGAGTATATGTGATTAATCGTCTTTGGGGCAGCATTAACTTTTTTTTTGGGGGGGGGTATTGTTCACTAGAAGTATCTTGTTTCTCTGTAGTGCTTCTTTGTGCCAGCATGCTTATTGACTATAATTTGTTTTATTATGCATACTAAAATAAGAAACATAAGTTAAAAATTGTATGAAAAAATAATCTAACTACAAATAGTCTCAAAGGTATTGCTTAATTCATATACAAACTACTGAGTGTGCCCACTCCTTTATAGAAATGCTCTGTTCACTAGCTCCTGAGCTTTGAGTCTGTACTTCTGGTTGTAAACCATACTATTGCTCAACTTTATTCCCAGGTAAACTGTACAGAGGTTGTTAGATAGTGATAGTTTCTTATACTGATTGCTTTCTTATTTCATCAATCATATTAGGACAGCATGATTTTGCACAGCTTTGGATTTCATATCCTTCTTGTTTGCCATGGAATCCTAATGTGTTTTAGATGGGGTGAATTAATGTGAATGATCGTTATAAATGGTTATCTAGACCATTATCTGGACCAACCTGACAAAGAAACAAGGAAATAATATTGCTTTTGTTTTTGCTAATTAGGATGGAACTTATCTGTACATTTGGGCTGTATAATTATCTTGCAGGAGTGGTGATGCTGATGAATCCTGGCTTTTTCCCATTATTAAAATTATAAGCTCTGTTGGTGCTCTAGTTGATCTGTGCCATTCAGGTGATTGACATAGCCGTCATAAGGATCCTCTGTTGGTTTGAATTTTATTTTCAAATATAAAACGATAAAGTGCCTCAGTGATAATTGAGGAAAACATACTCAAAAACTATTAAACATGCAGTACATAAGTATGCCATGATGGATCAATGGATGAATATATATATATATGCAGGTCTTGGCGTATTCGTGTCTTTTCCCATGTAAGATTGAGAGTATCTTGGTGACGTTTCGACGAAGTCACACTCGTCATCTTCAGGCTGGGGTCTTCGGCTTCGTGCTTGTGTGAGCAAAGTGTGATCGGAGCTGCCTTCTCTCTATAAATATTGGTGGGGGTGTGTGGAGTGCTGGCTTAGTTGCTGTAGGTGGGTTGGTTGGCTATGTGGGAGTTATTGTTTGCGGATTGTTTGGCTGTTTCATAACATCCTGAGTAGTTGAAGTGCTGGCTGTGTGCCCATTAGTCTTTTGTGTTATAACGACCTGGGTAATGGGTTGTGTGATAACACAAAAGACTAATGGGCACATAGCCAGCACCTCACCTACTCAGGATGTTACG
Source organism: Protobothrops mucrosquamatus (assembly GCF_001527695.2). Taxonomy (NCBI): domain Eukaryota; kingdom Metazoa; phylum Chordata; class Lepidosauria; order Squamata; family Viperidae; genus Protobothrops; species Protobothrops mucrosquamatus. Next base: position 375,072 of record NW_015386819.1, read on the forward strand.
AAACAGCCAAACAATCCTCAAACAATAACTCCCACACAGCCAACCAACCCACCTACAGCAACTAAGCCAGCACTCCATACACCCCCACCAATATTTATAGAGACATGGCAGCTCCGATCACACTTTGCTCGCACAAGCACAAAGCCGAAGACCCCAGCCTGAAGATGACGAGTGGGACCTCGTCGAAACGCTGCCAAGATATATATATATATATACAGACAGACAGATAGACAGACAGACCGAGAGTAGATAGATTCTGTTTATGAAAATTAGAGCGTATGTTAAAACTGAATCCATAGCTATAAGACTCACAAACATATTTCTACTTTAACTGCACAATCCAAATTGCTTATTTTGACCTACAAGGTCCTATATATTTTGAGGTTAGAATGTCTAAAGGTCCACTTCCTTCCATTTGAATTTACTCTATAATTTAAAGTTATGATTTAAAGCCATGTTTCATGTCCCATTGGCTAAGGAAACTATGTTGGTAGTTACAAGGAAGAGGACCTTTGGGCCAGGTTCTCTTCCCCAAACAGGTGAGATTAGCCCCTCCTCACTTTGCTAGATACATGAAATCTTACATGTTTAAAAGTCCAAAGAACCTGAAGAGGAGAGACAAGAATTATAATTTTATGTAACCTTCTGTTCTAGCTTGCAGTCATCTGGATTTTTTTTCAGCCCAGATAATCCTACCATGCAGTGGCGTAGCATGGGTTGTCAGCACCCGGGGCAAGGCAAGTAATTTGCGCCCCCCCCCTCCACAGTGGGCGGCGACCCGGCGGCTCGGATCGGATTCGCACAGCCAGCACTGCAGAGAGAGTGAGTGAGCCAGGCAGGGGCAGAGAGCTGCGAGTGCAAGCGCGCCCCCCCAGATGTTGTGCCCGGTGCGGCCGGCCCCCCCTGCACCCCCCACGCTACGCCTCTGCTACCATGGATTTCACTCACTAAAATTGCATATATAATCTAGTTCATTACAATCTTATAGCTTTAGAGATAAAAATATTCAAAAATTTGATAAAATTACCAAAGCACTTTTTCATTTTCTTTTGGTTATTCATTGTTCATTGATTTCTTATTTGTTTTAAGTAGAATGATAGCCAGCTTAACAGTTTGCTTTTGTTAATATTTATAGAAATAAATATCTCTTTATAGAGGTGGCTGACATGGCAGCAATTGATAAATAAATAAATAACGGTTACACAACCATGACCAGGATGACTGAGAATCTCCATAGACGCAAGGGTTACACAGGTTATTTTTGTGTGGAAGATAATTATTAATTATTGCATAAGGGTATGCATGGCACATTAGTTAATTCAAATCATTTTCGGACACAGACATTTTAATGAGGAATTACTGATAGGTCTCCCAGTTCTACAATTAGTATTTTTCTTTCAACAAAGCTCTGCATGCAGTCAAACAGATATGTCTAATTGCCCTGCTTAGAATTCAACAGACATTCACATCCAACATTTATACTAATGAGTGCATTCCCAACGTTTATCTATTATGCTGTTTGTTCCAATTAAAGGCTAAAGCTTCTCCAAAGTACTATTTACAAAAAATAAAGATAAAACTGATGAAAAACTGTTTTAATTGTACCAAGTTAGAATGATAATAATGCTGGGTTAATATACTGTATATCCAGTGGTCAGATTCAACCGGTTCACACCACTTTGGCAGAACCGGTACTATTTTTTGTTGCCCAGGACCAGAATGGACTTCCAGAAGCGGCATCCACACAGAGAACCGATTGTTCACATATTTGAATCTCACCACTGTGTATATCTCTTGATCATGATTTTTTTTCCCTTGATATTTGGTTTTGCTGTATGAAGAAGAGAGTTGACATGAGCCCTGGATGGATGGATGGCAGACATCATGATTCAGAGATGGGAGAAGGATGGTCAGAAAGGAAGCGGGTGGGAAGAACACAACTAGAAATATTCAAGGAAGCTGACATATTTTTGCCTTCCTGATAGTTATTGCCAATAAATTGGCATAAGTATAAAGGATTATGGGATTGTTCCTTATAGTTTGTGGTCACCTAAAGATTTCACTATTCAGCATGTTTAGAAACTATTAGTACTAAGATTGTATACCTTATTGTATTACTGTGCATCAGTTATATGATGGACCAGTTATATACTAATGCACACTTGTGTTCTACGAACACATTTTATTGATTCCTAAGGATAGTCCAGTGGTGGCAAACCTATGGCACGGATGCCAGAGGCGGCATTCAGAGCCCTCTCTGTGGGCACGTGCGCCGTCGCCCCAGTCCTAGGCCTTCAGCTGGGTTTTATAAAATATTTTTGCTTTAGGCCTCTGCCACTGTGTGCAAAAAAAAAAAAAAGGTTCAATCAGTCAATTTCAACTTCTTGCGAGAAAAAAAAAAGATCTTGCAACGTTGGAATTAATTGATTGAACTTTTTAGTCCCACCCAGTCTGCTGTTACCACCGCAGCCATGCCCACCCAATTGTCCACACCCAGCCAATGGGCCACACCCAGCCAATGGGCCACACCCACCCGGCACTTGACGATGCATAAGTGGGTTTTGGGTTGCAGTTTGGGCACTCAGTCTCTAAAAGGTTCGCCATCACTGGGATAGTCAAATCTGTTAACGGAATCTGTTTATCCACAGAGCACTCTTGCATTTGTGACATCACAGGGAACTTCTTCTTTCCCACTAAAATTATATTAAAAAGTAGAATCAAATAAGGAAAATTTGACTGTTCCAGTGACCATGATAAGAATTTTCTTTTCATTTTCTATTTGTGACAGAAGCAGTGTGCCTGCAAAAACATTTAAAAATGTTTTACTTGGTGGGGTGATTTCCCAAAAAACTAAGGAATTTCTCCAAGAATTTACCATTGTTTTGAGAGAATTTTCACACACACACACAAACACAAAACACACCCCACACAAACACAAACACAATTGACCAATAAACCAAGTCCAGTCCAAAAATGCTAGATAATACCTGGAAGCTAAATCAGCCATTAACAGGCATATCGAGCTAAACAAGATATGCATACAGTATATCATAATGACATCTTACTTAAATGAGGAATGATGGTTTTCTAATGGGAATAAGGGTCTAAAACTCCATATCGCCACCCCTTGTCTTTGTGTTAATGGTCACATTTTTGACTATCAGTCATATTTTAGACTCATTTCAAATACATTAAAATGCCACACGGTTTCCTCATCACTTTTATCATCATTGATTGCAGGGAATGGGGATGCTCAGAATGTGATTTTCAGATAAACCATCAGAAATAGTATAACTTTATAGAAAGCGATAGGTGCCTTGCTGGGACTAGAGTTTTTCAAAGAAACGTTAGGCAGAAATCTGTTCTAGAAGAGCCAGCCATGCCCTATCCTAAAACTCATGAAGCAGCTGCTTCTGTTGAAAATTGCCAGGATAAGGCAACATTCATCCTCATTGACTCAGATTAGATGTTGTCTCCTCAGACTACCCTCATCATCTCAGGCATGTTGGAGGAGATGGGCTCCACCAACACCAGTTTTGGAGCAGGATGGATTAAAGCAGTGTTTCTCAACCTTGACAATTTTAAGGCATGTGGACTTCAACTCCCAGAATTCCACAGCCAGCATTGCTGGCTGTGGAATTCTGGGAGTTGAAGTCCACATGCCTTAAAATTGTCAAGGTTGAGAAACACTGGATTAAGGGAAGTTGCCCTCTTATCTTATCTCTCACTGTCCAAAGCAGTGTCGCTATCTCTCACATCCATTTCAGTTCTGTATTTTATTTCTTTATTTAATTTGTATCCCACCTTTATTATTTTTGCAAATAACTCAGGGTGGCAAACATATCCAAACACATCTTCCTCCTCCTATTTTTCTCACAACAACAGCCCTGTGAGGTGGGATGGATTGAGAGAGTGTGACTGGCCCCAAATCACTGCTGGTTTTCATGGATAGGCACGGTCTCTAGCCTGGTGCCTTAACCTCTAGACTAAACTGGCTATGATCGTATTGTATTGTATGATCTGATACACATGATTGCATGATCTCTTGCTATTCTTTACATGTCATCTGTAATGGGGTCCTTCTCTGGGTGATTTGAGATGAATTTGCAGGCTAGCTTCTTCAATAACAAGAAGATTTTCTTCTCTTTGTCAGGCTGCTGGAAGAAAAAGGAAGAAAGATCACCAGGACAAAAGGATGACACGAGGACAAAAGATCTTCGCCTCAGTCTGATATTACAAACACATTTTTGGACTGACCAAATTCTTGACCCTTATTCTGGCTGGCTAATTAAAGCAGCCAAATTGGAACTGGCCTCAGAATCAAGATAAATTTCTCCTTAAGACTAGGACAAAGGTTCTGCACTTATATGAAAAGAAAGCCCTGTCTTGACCCACAAAACAGTCAGTCTCGTGTAACCCATTCATGTCCTTTTACAAAAGCAGCAACACCTAGCTTGCAGCATGTCCTGATTTGAAAATGTTACCCTTGAAAATGTCTAGAAATTGCAGTTAGCACAAAACGTAGCAGTTAGGCTGCTGACTGATGCCCAATACATGGGTCATAGGATTCCTGTACTGAAATATTCACACTGGCTGCTTGTTTACTATTGGACACAATTAAAGGTGTTTGCATACACTCATGAAGCCATAAACAGCTTGGAGACACGGTTTCGGTGGGGCAGCTTTTCTTACAATGAGCCTAATTCTTCGGTTTCATAGGAGAAGCCCTTCTGAAATAACTCCCACTGCTCCCTCCGGGGCATACAGAAAAGCTTTTAATCCTTGGCTCTTTTAATATTTAGCTTTTATCCAAACTTTAAATTGGGTTATTGATGTTTTGTTTACAGTTCGGATTTCTTATTGTTATAGGCCACTCTGATTATCAGATGGATAAAAATTGATTGTTGTTGTGGTTTATTCATCATCAAGATCAGAGGTGAGCAATAAGTTTTCCTACAGGGTTACATGGGAAACTGGGACTTTTGTGGAGGACTGAACTAATAGGGCTGCCCCCACTGCAGCCATTGCTGCAGGCCCCATAAAAACAGCTAAAGGGCTGGATGTGGCCTGTGGGTAGTTGAATATCCAGGTCTGACCTAGATAGATTTTCTCCATGATGATCTGTCCCTAACCTGGTCCTTCAGAAATTCCAAGGGTGGACTCACGGCTACTGTAACTTGCAGTATAGCTTGGTTAAAACCTTGACAGCTCTTTCTATTGCTTGGAATATTTCAGTGAGTATTCCATCTGTTCCTGTAACCTTCCATCTTGATAATAATCAGGGAGTTGATCTAACTTCATTTCCTATCACTAGACGTTCCTATAAGTTGGGAAAAAATCTAAGGTATTTTAGATATTGATATCTCTATTGTACAGAATTTCAAAATACTTCTTCTTTTGCTTGATTTCCTTGTTACTATCTGTCCATTGGAGTCTTTTAGCATACCAAATGGGTTGGATAGATATTGGAGGGCAAATATCTAAAGACCTAATAATTGGGTAATCTCCCCATATTTCTGAATGCTTATTTTTTTATCTACATTTTCTAAAAAGAAAAAGACTTGACTAGTTACATTTCTGGGCAGCAAATACTATTAATAATAATAATAATAATAATAATAATAATACAGGATTTATATGCCGCCCTTCTCCCCATGGGACTCAGGGCGGCTCACAGCATATTAAAACATCATACAAAAAATTTCCCCTACTAAAAACCAATTAAAACCCAAATATTGGTAGCTGTGGCTCTTTAAAATCGTTAAAAATTGTCCCTATTTAAAACTCACCCTAGGTCAGGCCCGCTTGTTGAAAAAGCCATGTC
>NW_015386819.1:381704-410275 GCF_001527695.2 Protobothrops mucrosquamatus
AAGCGAAGGTTGGAGACCGGGCGATAATTGGCCAACTCATCTGGGTCCAGGGAAGGCTTCTTGAGGAGGGGCCTCACCACGGCTTCCTTTAGGGTTGCCGGGAAGACTCCCTCCTGCAAAGAAGCGTTAACAATTCCCTGGAACCAGGCTCGTGTCCCCTCCCTGGCTGCCAGTACCAGCCAGGAGGGACACGGATCTAGGATTTAGGAACAAAATAAAAGTGGCTGAAATAGCAATAGCACTTAGACTTATATTACCACTTCACACTGCTTTACAGCCCTCTCTAAGCAGCCTGTTGCCCCCCAACAACCTAGGTCCTCATTTTACCGGCCTCAGAAGGATGGAAGGCTGAGTCAATTTTGAGCCGCTCAGGATCGAACTCCTGACAGTGAGCAGTGAGTTAGCCTACAATACTACATTCTAACCAGTAGTGGGATTCAGCCAGTTCTCACCACCTTGGCAGAACCGGTAGCTAATTTTTTGTTGCTCAGGCCCAGAATGGACGTCCGGAAGCAACATCCACACAGAGAATCGGTTGTTCACATATTTGAATCCCACCACTGATTCTAACGACTGCGCCATGAAATCCTGCTCATGAAAACACAGATATTGAGTTATTTTTAATTTTGAAAAAAATGGAGAAGTGGAATCCTGTGTGCACTGGAAAAGCAATGCAGCATTGTTTCAGATTTGAAAATATTCCTTGCTTTAAAATGACAGTTTGTAAAACAGCTTTCTTTAGTAGAATTATTTATTGAGATTGTTGTCATCAATAATAATAAATAATAAATACAAGAATTAGTAGGTAATCCTTTTGGGGATGATTCCTTACAGTGAATTATAGCACACAGTAAAGTTCAAAATTAGTAATCAAAAAGTAGCTAATAACAAATACAATAATTAACCCTAAACAATATCTAAAAGATTATAAAAACAATAGATAAAATCTCAGAAACATAACAGTTTAATTCAGGCTGGGGTTTTTTTTTTTTTAAAAAAAGTCTTATTATCTTCCTGAAGGATAACAGAAAAAGAGGCTGTGGACAAGACCAGCCATTCTGTGAAAAGATGAGCGTTTTCTTTTTCTCTGTTAATGTTGGCCTGCACTGAAAAGTCTCTCTTATGGGTTGGTTGTTTAGTTTCCATTTAGAAAAAGAAAATCCCAATTGTATTATATTATTTCATTTTATTTTATTTTTCAATTTGTATAGCTGCTCATCTCACCTATGTGATTCTGGGTGGCTCACCTAATTAAAAACAATTAAAAAATACAGCCAATAAACAAAACCCAAAAAGTAGGTTAAGATGACCAAAAGCATATACATGGTCAATATGAACCCACAAGATCTTCAGGACCAAAACTCTTAGCACTCAAATCTCAGCTGCAAATAATTATTTTTCTCAACTTTGGTTCTGCTCTTCCTGTCTTTGAGGAGTGGCATTATAATAAAATACTGATGAATATCTGGCATACTTGATAAATAACATTTTAACTAGAGCAGTGCTGATGAGGCAAGAAATGTTAACCTATACTTAAATTCCATGGATTGCTTAGAATAGCACCCACACAATTCTCCTTTAATCTTGCAGCTGTTGGACAAAGGGAACAGTGACTTGTTAGTGCTGTCCAGATTCGAGAATGTTTTTTGTTGAGCCAGACAAGCACATCTGTGTCAGTCCATTGGCACACAGACATCTGTTACACAGAGTGAACAAGTGCTTAAATTAATGCATTGCTTGGCCGACATAAAGTTGCAGCGCGCTGCCCAAATTTTGCTTGCTGTTATCACCTCTCATTCTTTTTGATCAGAATTTTGCCATATATTTTCCCAGGCACAGCTGACAAAGTAAATCTCCTTATGGTTCTTTTTTTTTTTGCGCTCTTTCTTCCAGTTTTATCCCTTGTATAAGGAAACAATGATAGCATTCCAGCCAAAGATGCAAGCCTTATCACATAAATTAATCAAGCTGAATGCTGTGAGTAACCCATATTTATATTTTTACATATTTTTTAATTTACACCATCTACATATGCGTTCGTCCATTTTTCAACATTGTCATAGCATTTGTAACATCATTTTCATCCTTCTGCTTCTTGAATACCAACATTTATGGCGTTCATTTAATTTTACTCTTCAATATATTTTTCCCTTACAAATCTCTGAAATACTTTTGACATTCTCTCACTTTAGTTTCATCCCAAATCACACCATTAATTTTTGTTTTGGATTCTGTCCACCCTGCTAGAATCTCTTTGTTTCTTTTCACCTCCTTCCAAAATATTTTTCTATTCCCATCAAAATCACTCTTTTAATCTTGACTGTTCTCCTCGATTACTTTGCTTTCTAAATGTTTTGTGCAAAATTTCTCATCACATTTGTTTGGAGTCCTTATATGAATTATTTTGTGCATCCATAGCCTCCTTCCCTTCATCGGTCCACCAAGCATCTTTTCCCACACCATTCTGTGTCATTTGATAAACATGCAAATAATACTTTACAAACAATTTCTGCACCATCTTTCCTTATGTTCACTTTCTATTCATTCTATTTGAACATTAACTTCTCTTCTAATAGTTTTACACACAGAGTTTGTAGATTTATTGCAGTCATTTCTTTTTTTTTTCATGTTCATTGACTTGCCAGGTCAATCTATAATAAGGCCTTCCTCATTGCCGATTTGATCACTACAGAGAAAGCTGACTTAGCATGTATCATAGAGGCCTGGCTGGGGCCAGAGGGCCAGAGGGAGAGGCTATGTATCAGGTGTGGCACCAGCCTAGACTGCAGGGGAAGGGAGGTGGTGTGGTTATTGTTATCCAAGAGTCTATGATTGCTATCAGGGGCGCAGCTCCACAATTGCTCTTTTGTGAGATCCTTTTTCTTAGAATGGTTTCCAGGGACCCTTTGGGATTACTGATATTGTACCAGTCTCCCTGCTACTGCTGTCAACGCTGCTAACATTGGATGTTCTTGCTTTGACAATGATGGAGATGCAGCCTTTTTCTTTCTGTTGTTTTACTCTTAGAGTTAGATGATGCTGGGGGGAAGGGGAGGAATGCGATGGGAATTAGTTAGACATACAATATCGTAACAAGAGCTGATAAAGAACGGCGGGAGAGGAAACTGTGTGGGAAGCCAGCATTTCAAACTAATTGGAGAATGTGATTTATGACTGTTAGTTGTAGGAGGGAATTGTGTTTTGATCTATGTGCTGAAGGGAGGGGAAGTCAGATTTTGGCTTCAACTATGTATGTACCGAAGCTATGCTGCTCGATTAAAGATTCTTTAAGGTAAACAATGCCTCAAAGTTCTTTGAAGAGTTTCATCTTTCAGAACCATGACAGCTGCCTTAGCTCCTGGACTGCAAGGTTTGCAGTGGAATTTTCCAGGATTATGGTTCTGGGGGACTTCAACCTGCCTTCCCTGAAGGTAGGGTTGGAGGTAGCTTGGGAGATCACAGAAACCATGTCCATGGCCTGTGCCAGGTCATCCAAGGCCTGACTAGGAATAGTGGTCAAACACCTGATTTGGTGTTCTTGTTGGAGTGGTGCCTTTGTGATCTGGAATTGGTGGACCTATTTTTGGTATAGCCTGGGAGTACCTTAACTCTCTTCCTCTGTCTCCTGTTCAGCTCTGGGCTGTGTTGCCTCTTGTCTCACCAGCCTTCTTGGCATGTTCTCCCTCCCTCCTGGGAAGCTGCCACTTCATTTTGGTCCACCACACTCTCTCCTTTATTAACCAAGGAAAATTTAGTACATATTTTATTTGATCAAACTCAGATCCTTTCCACTAAAAATTTAGCATGAGCTTCCTTCCCATTATTAGTCAGACAAATGGAGATAAAAGTGTCACTCTCTCCACAAAAGCATGCACTAGAGGAGAATTTATAACCATCCTACTGCAAGCACATAGAAGAGAAAATGGTTTTATGCAATGGTCTTTTTTAACTGGAGGTGTATTTTGTTTTGCAAGAGTAGCAACTGACACAAAAACCTACACAGTAGATGTTGGTATGTTTCTTTTAACTATTTACAGAAGAGTGATTTATAAAACTACAATTCTAGTGTTCACCTGATGTCAGGTTTCCTCCTAATTTTCCTTAGTTATTACCCCTTCCAGCTCTCCTTTGTCCTCCCTTTTCATTCTGACTTCCTTTCTGTTTCTGGCTTATCTAGAGAGAGTGAAAAGAAGGGAATTGCCTGGATTTACTGTAGTGTGCTCAGACCAACTTGACTTTCTCCTGGATCTGCCTCAGGGTCTTTTGCCCAATCTTTGCCCAGAGATCAGGGCTTTGCCAATGGCCAACCATTCCCTGCTTCTCACTTTGGATCTTTGTGAAGATGCCCTTTGCAGCTAGAAAGTCCCTCCTTCCTGTTTTAGGTCTTGGGGAAAAAAATGTTTCTCTAGATTTTCACTTTTTTTCTTCCAGGGAAGCCACTGATGGATCTTTCTTCTCCCTTCTTGACCAGGAACCAGCAACTGCTCTGCAGGCTCATGTAACTTCACATGCCAACTTTTCTCTCTAACCACTTTGTTTCACAAGTCTTTTTCTCTTCTCTCCTTCTCTCCTCTCTTTCTCTGTTTCTAGTTTTGGTCAGATTGATATCATTTTCACTATCAGCTGAGGAGGTGAGTGTCCCCCCCCCAAGTTCTAATTCCCAGGATTTATATACCAGTGTGGCAATGGGACTTCTCTCTCTACATCTCACCTTGTAGTGAGATGGCAGGAAACAAACTTAATAAATCAGCCAATAATAAAATCTTCCCACAACAGCTCCAGCTAGCAGCCAAGTCAGCACATCAGCCCTCTTAACTGCACAGCTTCTCTTCAAGTCCAGAATTTGTGAATCTTCTCACTCTATGTGCCACAGGAACAGCTAGCCACAGCTGGTCACTAAAATCCATGTGTCACAGTAAAATGTGCGGATAGCTAGTTGTATTTCAGTCCTAATCTTGCTCTTAACTTAAATAACTTATAAGTCCAAGTTAAAACAGCTCTCTGTTCCACGTTTATGGCCATGTATTTGAATTTGAATTTTGAATTTTATTATATTTATACCCCGCCCTTCTCCCGGAGGACTCAGGGCGGCTTACAGCCAGTTTAAAAACAACTTAATACAATACAACATACAAAATTTAAGAAAATGATTAAAAATAAATATTTAAATATTTAAACAGTAATGTACGAACTACATTTCCCAATGTCATCTAAACTCTAATAATTAAAATATACTAATAAAACAATGATATAGATTAAGCACACCTAGTCTGGCTTTCTCATAAGCGTAGACAGTTGCAAAGGAAAAACACACATAATAGTAACATTCCAGTTCTGCAGAGTATGAAAAAAAATCTATCTTTGGAAAATAGTATCAAAGCATGTAATTTCTATAATTTATACTAGTTCTGTGGATAGTATCATTACATAATTTAGCCCCTAGGAGGCACTTAACAAAATAAAGGGCTTTCTGTGGCTTTTTCTTTTTTCTTTTTGTTTAAAGAGCAACAAAAATAAAGTTAAGTTTCATGTCCTGACTGATTTGTCTCCAGTGCCTTCTCAGATACTACTTAAGGTGTATCAGCTTTTTAGTCTAGCTAAAAATGATTAGTACTACTACTCCCCGAATTTTCAGTCTCCATGGCAGCTGGGCAATCTGGAAGGAGTCTTCCCAAAACATCTGGAGAGCAGCTTGGAGAAGACTGATACACGCCACCATGAATGTTCAGATTTTTTTTAAGGCTTGTTTTTCTTAAGATAATTTACTTTATACTAGTTATTTTGGTGAGACCTTGGCCCGAAATACCAGCAGCAATCAAAGTTCTTGTGATCCATGCCACAGAGAGCTTTAAATCTTACAGAGTCAATGGTATAGTCTTCTCCTGCGGAGGGGGAAAAAAAGTCAAATTAAGCGTTTTCTGGGCGTGGGCAGTGTCATAAGAGTCTGTTCAGGCTATACTTTTGTGACTAGCTTGGAATTTAAATCTTTTATATAAACATCTACTTAACTTCTAACCTTTCAATGTCATAATTACATGTCATTACATATTCATTTTGCTTTGTTTTGCTTTGCTTTTATAACAGCACTGTACTGGCATACGAATATTAAACCCAAGGGAACTTTTTTTTAAAAAAAAGCATTTTTCCTAACAAGTTTATCCAGTTTATTTTTTGGAAAAGGATCACATTTCTGAAGAATAGCTATTGCACTTCCTATGTAATCACTGTTTCGAGTATTGTTCTACAAAGGCTGCCAGTTTGAACTACAATAATAACAAGTCATTTGCTGCTCTAATTGCTGACAAAGGTGACAAAAATGCATCTTTGGCCTTTTCTCAAATTTTGATGTACATTCTTTGCTAGCATGGTGCATCCTAGCATGATCACAGGCTAGATGAAGTAAGTTGTAGAAAAGAATAAAATAACAAAAGCAGGTCCAGATAGTTAATGACTAATCTGGTGCTCTTTTATTCACTTGAAATTTAAAAAAAAATGACTCAATAATTAATATTTTGTGGCTTTGAACATAGTATTCCCCAAATCCATAAAATGAAATAAGATGCAGTTTTCTTGCTCGTAAGCCTCTTTCCCTTCCTGAGTGAAGCCCAGACAACAAAAAATATTTCAGTTTCCAGCGTGACAAAGCAGAACAATAAAATAAGATGGGCTGTATCCAAATTATCAGGAAGTACAATAAAAGAACTCATTCAGGTTAGGCTTCTGCTGTGAATTATGAGCAATTTTAAGGGGAAACTTTGATTCTAGCTGAAGAAGGTAGTCCTTAAAGTAGATTGACATCTGATTTATCTTAATCTAATTTTAAAGAAGCTCTACTCACTTTCTTCTGTTTCTTTTATGAATAGTCTCTACAGCAGGGGTGTCAAACTCAATTTCATTGAGGGCCGCATCAGCATTACGGTTGCCCTCGGGGGGCCGGGGGTGTGTGGCCAGGGTGGGTGCGGCTTACTGGATGGGGATGGATGGAGTGGGTGTGGCCTACTGGGTGGGCATGGCCAGCTCTACATCGTTCGCGTCAAGGGTGCCTGTGGGGGCCTGGGCAGGAGTGGGACAGATCTGAGGGTCTCTGGCAGAAGGAGATGGGACCAGGGCAAGCGCCAAGGCACGGTCCATTTCTTCATTCCTCACAAAGGGTGACACCTCCCCAGCATGCACCCAGGAGGCGGGGCTGACACGGCAGGGGCTGGTTCCTCGCTGTTTCTAGACGGCCTTGTGGAGCTAAGACTGAATGTGTTTCAGCATAGATGGCCACCACAAAATTGTACATTGCCTCCCAGATGGCCTGGGCCATGGCCAAGGCAGCAGGGGCCGTTCCCTCACTGTTTCCAGGATGGCTTCGCGGGCCGCATCCAGCCCCCGGGCCTTGTGTTTGACATGTCTGCTCTACAGCTATGATTATTCACATTTCAGCTTATGAACTGCTGATAGTCCTAACCCATGAAGAGTAGCGCTGTCTTGAGAGACATTTTTGCCTGAAAGGAGGGTGGGGTGGATGTGGGTAGGAACTTGTTAAAAAATATTGTTGTGCCAGAGATCCTTTGCTTTCATCGGTCCCTTCCAGGATGACATTAAAAGGAAATGGGCATTCATGGATATGTTTTCCCATACTAAATCTATTTATTTATTTATATGATTTATATAGCCACCCATCTCCCACAAGTTACTCTGGTTGACGTATAAAGATGCAGAGAGAAAAAAGCACCACATATAACCCTGGTCAAGGTAAACAATAACCCCACATCTAGAAAAACACTACCAGAGTCCATCTTCCATCTGACCCCAGTGCTTAGGGAACAGCCAGCTCTTCAATGCCCTATGAAAGGCTAACAGGGGTTGGGGCCATCTGAATCTTGGGGGGGGGGAGCCGGGGATGCTTCTGGCTTCTTCACTCTTCTTTTTAATGGTGATTTTATTAAAGGTGATAACTGCAACAATAAAAACTAATACAATAAAAAATAGAAGAATGCAGAGAAAGAATAGGAGATGCAGAAAATAAGTAAGAAAAGGGGAAAAATAGCAAAAGAAAGAAAAATAGAAATGCAGTAAAAGAAAAAGAAATATATAAAGGCGGGATTTCCACCTTTATCACAAGAAGTATAAACAATTTTAGTAATTTATCTCCCTTCTGAAGGAATGTGATTTGTTTCTTTCACCTGCTGAAAGAAACAAATGCAATACACAAAGGGAAGGTTATCTTGGTTCTTCTTCTGGAAGAAGCATATTTCTGAGTTGACCATATCCTCAAAAATATTTGAGTATTTCTCTCAACCTTCACTGCGCGCACACGCATCTTACCCCCACTCACGAGAGAGAGAGAGAGAGAGAGAGAGAGAGAGAGAGAGAGAGAGAGAGAGAGAGAGAGAGATCATATTTTTGCACCTGTTGTGGGCAAAACCTCATCTAAAACAACCAAATCACTCTGAACATACAACATAATTTTATTTGCATGCAATCAGTTAATACAGTTCATACTGGACACCCAGGAAAGCTTTCATACTTTGCTCAGCATCCATGAGAAAAAGCAGAACCAGGGCTCATATACTTTTGGCTTACTATATTGCAAAGGCAAGACAATGAAAAAAGACAGATAGAGTGGAAATTAAGGCACAACATCAGAATATTTTAGATAAACCCATCCGTATGACCTTTATTATTATCATTACTTATCCCTTCCTACTAGGTCAGCATGTCAGCTCGACTATCTCTGAGATAAGGCTAATGAATAGAAACAATTTGGTTTACTGGGCCATAGGTCCCTGACTGAGTCTTGTCCCTGTCGCCACTCAGGGTCACTTCAGCTTGCTGTGAATGTTTTCTTATAATGCACTTTAAGCATTTCATATATATTGGAGGGGGGCTTCCCATAGGTTTAGTAGTGAATGCAGCTTACCTGGGTTTTTTTGGGGGGTGTACCGTTTACTACCATGCAGCTCTCTATATTGGGGGACAATTTTTTTTTAGTGAAAAACCAAAGAGGTCTTAGCCCATAAGATAGAAATCTGCCAGTTGTAATGTTCTAGGTAACCATACAGCATTTTTTCCTACCAAAGTTGTTGTATACTGATCCTCTTTTTTCGTTCAGGTGCTACTTTGATTTTTTTTATCTCATATTCTGTAGCCAGAAGACAGAACAGTATTTTTACTTGAGAGAAGCACCAGACAGAGCGATAAAGCAATAAGAAGCCTTAGAAGGAATCCTAGCAGAATGCACAGAGTAGTAACCTTTTTTTTACTTATGGAATTAGAGCTTTTGCTTAGGTAGGGGGATCCTATCTCCAGTTGTTATTTTTGTTTTTCCTTTTAGATTTCAAACTCAATCGCCTAACTTTTCTTTCTTGGGTTTTCCATTTTCCACATCTGCATCTGCTGTGCAGCTCTTTCTCTTAATCTCTTCATATTTGTTTCCATACTCTCAGCCTACTTTTGTTCTGGTGTTTGAAACCTCTGCGTCCTTTTCCTTAGCTTAATCCAACATAAACAGTTGCCTTTCAGCACTTATATTCTTTAGCCCATTTGCTTAAGGTTGAAACAAGGCAAGGAAGTTATCATTTCTCCGGTATTTTAGGGTGTACTTAAAGCTTGAGTTAGATTGAAACTAGAGGAAGGCACCTCACAGAGGAAATTGGCCTTGAGGGGACATTTTAAACATATTGAACAGTACGTTTGACAGAGGAATGTTGATCACAAACAAGCAGGATGAGGTTATAATATAATATCTGAGAGAACATGCCTTTAATTAGCTGATTGCATTGTTCTTGGCAGAAAACGATTCCCCCATTGTTGAAGGAACGAAGGAAGATAAGCAGTAAAAGATGTTGCTGATGCTAAGGTTCTTGCTAATATCAGTGAAGGTCGAGGTCCTTCAAACTGAATTTAATATGATTAGAATTAAAAGACTGTTCAGTGATACAGTTAGATAATTTTAGATCCTGGACAGAAGCCCCACCTCTAGTCTTCATACGCTAATTTGCCTCCATTTCTTTCAAAATGTAGCAAGAACATTTACAACAAAGCAGGTCAAAAAGAGACCATATTCCAGGCTGCTGCAAAAATACGTGATCTTGAAGTATTTTGGTTAGAAAGATTTTTAGAAACTCTGGAAGCTTCTAAAACACGTGTATTTTTGTAGCTGTTCAAGCCTGGCTTGCAATAAATATTTTATGGAATCAGGACATGCTGGTTTTCTTTACAGAGTAAGATGTGGTAAAGTAACAATGCTTTTGGGATTTGAGGAATCCTTTCCACATTATCATGAATGGAGCAATGGAGCTTTGCTCTAAAGCAGGGGTAGTCAACCTTGGCTCTTTTATGACTCATGGACTTCAACTCCCAGAATTCCTGAGCCAGCTTAGCTGGCTCAGGAATTCTGGGAGTTGAAGTCCACAAGTCATAAAAGAGCCAAGGTTGACTACCCCTGCTCTAAAGTCTCTATAGGCTGGCACCACATTACATAAGTGTGGCTCCTTGACAACAGTAAATGGCTGGGGGTCTGGTCTTCCACTTACCTGCAATTTGATGAAAATTATAGGAAATTATTCTATTGCTATTGAGCTTGTGTAAAATCAGTTTCCAATCTGATGCTTCTAAATGTGATAGTCTGAAATAGAAAATCAATTCTATTGAATCACAGAGGGGGAAATGGTTCCACAATGATAGTTGCCTATGGTATTGTGGCCACTTCTCTTGTGATACAGACAGTGGTGGATTCAAATATGTGAACAACCAGTTCTCTGTGTGGATGCCACTTCTGGAAGTCCATTCTGGGCCTGGGCAACAAAAAATTAGCTACCGGTTCTGTTGAACTGGTGCGAAATGGCTGAATCCCACCACTGGATACAGGTGACTTATAACAATAATTCTACAGTCAAAAGTAAATTGATTTGTGTCACGAACGATCACTTCTGAGATTGTATATGCTCAAACTCCTGCTTAGGTAATCACACTTTCTTGTGAATTAAGAAAATTTAGAAGTGTTTCCTTGCTTCACATAGATACAGTACATGTTTAGCAAACGTAAACCTGGGGATATTAATTAAAAAACTGCAACTTTCATACATGAAGCCCCTAATTTGATTTCTCCTTATAATTATTTAATTCTTATAGGTGAATGAACTATAACAGTATTATTGCTCAGGTTATATGAATAGAGTAAAACCTTGATTTAAAGGTCCGTTCAGTGAGCTTGGTGTCAATTAAATTTGAATGCAGCTTTTTCTGACCACATGAAACATACTCCAAATGACAAAGTCAAATTTATTGATACAGTGCACATGAAATACAGTAGAGTCTAGTTCAGTATTTGTATTTGATTGCCGATGGCTCATTATCACTTAGTGCAGAATGAGCCAGCTTTTGGCAGTGATGTAAAATGAATTTGTTTCCCCCCCCTAAGATTTTTATTTCTGCTGAGGTAATAATACCTCATAATAATACTTAGAATAATAGCACCCCTCCATCAGCCTCGAGCATATGAAGCCTATTTAAGGCATCTGCTATAGTTTTTAATATATTTCCCACCTCAGCATATTGTGACATGCTGATATTAAGTCAGCATCATGGTCCAATAATCTGTGGACATCATTGGCCTGGTTGTTTTAAGACTTACATTATGTGGACTGTAAATACTGGCTAATGCATGTTCCTCCTTATGGTTTATAGCACTACACGTAGTCCTTGTCTTTATGACCACAATCAGGACTGGAATTTCCATTGCTCAGCAAGGTGGCTGTTAAGTGACTGGCACCTGATTTTATGACCTTTTTGCCACAGTTGTTTTATTTATTTTATTTTATTATTTTATTTTATTTTATTTTATTTTATTATTTTATTTTATTATTTTATTTTATTTTAATGTCCCATCCTTTATTAATTTTACGAATGACTCAAGGCAACAAACATATCCAACACACTTCCATCCTCCTAGTTCCCTCACAACAACAACCCTGTGAGGTAGATTGGGCTGAGGGAGAGAGTGACTGGCCCAAAGTCACCCAGCTGGCTTTTATGGCTAAGGTTGGACCAGAACTCACATTCTCCCACTTTCTAGCCTGTGCCTTAGCCACTAGACCGGAGGTCCCCAACCTTGGCCACTTTATGACTTGTGAACTTCCAGAATTTCACAAGTTGTAAAGTGTCCAAGGTTGAAGACCGCTGCACTAGACCAAACTGACTCCGTTGTTAAGCCAATCGCTGTAGTTGTTAAGTGAATCTTATGGTTATTAAACGAACCTAGCTTCCCCCGTTGACTCTGCTTGGCAGAAGCTGGCTAGGTATGTCATAAATGGCGATCACAAACCCCAGTGCAACCATCATAAAGGCACACCAGTTGCCTGAATTTTGATCACATGATGATGGGAATACTGCAATGGTCCTAAGTGTGAGGATTAGTTGTTAGTCAGGGTGTTCAGTGCAAATCTACCTTAAGCAGTTTATACTTTATTCATGGACAACTGTTTCTAAAATAAATTCTTTATGTGTTGTGATTCTTCTTTATTTTGGGGTTTAGGGATATCTATTATTGTCTAGATTGTTCTTTAAATGCTGGTTAAAGTCCTAAGTAAACTAAATCCATATTTTATCATTCACAATATATTTTATAGAATTATTATCAGCTTGGGCAAATTCAAGTAATCTTCCTTTATTCATCATCCACTAAGAGACAGTATGTTATATGCCGAGTGTCTTGAGTGTGTCAAAAACACTTTTCATTCTAAGTATACTGATAGTTTACAAAGTAATTATTTGGCAGGGGTGCCATTAAAAACTAAAGCCCAGAAGGAGTTCCTTGAGTTTTAACTTAAAATTCCCAATACGTTTTATTTATTTGTGATTTTAGTTTGTTTTCTTTGCCATCTTGTTTTTTTTTAATTTTGTGTTTTTTTATTATTTGTTTCTAACACTTTTATCAATTTCTAAACCACTCAGTGATGCTGGGAATCTGATAGCATATAAATGTAATAAATTATTATTATTTGTTGTAATTTCTTTGATTGTTGACCCAGAGTAACTGAGAACTCAGTAGTTCACAAGTTTAATAAATTATTATTATTGTTGTTATTATTATGCAGATTGAGTTTTTCTCTCTTATCCTTCCAGCTAGTAATCTTTAAGCGGTTTGAGGTGAAAGATATTTTCATTTCTATATTATTGTTTCTGAATAGGCTTCATGGAAAAGCATGGTAAAAGAGAATAAGAAGAAATGAAAATATTTAAGAAAAGCTATTAATATGAAAATGCCAGAGTAAAATAGTAAATCAGAATTAGAAGGATTGTATTAATTTTTGTTTCTTATCTGAATTGGAAACTGTAATTCATTTTTTGCATTGGAAAAGGATGTAATATGGCAGCACAAGCAGAAAATTCTCTAGAAATAGATTTTGGGGGATTGTAAATGTTGTTCTCTCTTTTGATTATTAGCTAATAGTATCATAATTCTGGAATGCCCACTTTTCTATATGCTGTAAAGTTCTTTGTTTTTAGTTATTATGGTTTGAGATGGTTTTCCCATGAATGGATGAAAACCTAATATTGTATGCAAAGTTCAATATTTCCACATCTGTGTCTCTATCAAAGTCAGATGTCTTCAAGTTGATATAGCACCACAAAAATTTCATCCACTGACAGTGTGATTGTGCTGTGCCATCATATTAGAACCGGTCTCATTTTGACCTAACATACTATCCTATTCCTTAGAGTCAGTGTTTTCAAATCTTGTTATTTATATAGCAATTTGGAACGTATTTTGGTCATGATGTCAATTTATGAAGACCATAATACAGATGAGTCATGCAAAACATAATTTTATTTTTTTCATTTTGGGAAAATGCAGGGAAGAATTTCCAAAACTCTAGCCACTAATATAACGTAATTGACAAAGGGAAACTGTTCTATTTCTAGAAGTAAAATGCATTTTAAATGGTATGTGTATGAGAAGAGAGAGCAAGATTGAGTTGATGGCCAAATTATCTTTCATTTCTTTGAGATTTTAGGTATTTTTACCATTACTTCAAAACAGTCTGAATTTCTCATGGATCTAGTGTTTTAAATGATCTTCAAAAAACCATCCCATCTTTTCAATAACAGGCTGTTGGAGGCTCCTTGGTATCTGACAGACTTGGTGACCAAAAGAAAAAAGCACAATAATCTCTTGTAGCTGCCATATGAATGTCAAATTTACATTAATAATGACCTTAAATGACCATTTGTTAGCTCATTCAAGCAGACCTTCAGAGTGAAGCACCCATTTCTCAAAATTCACAAATAGACGAAGTTGAGATTTAAATCTGATCCAATTACATGTCATAAGCCAGTGGCCCCCAACCTTTTGGGCACCAGGGACCAGTTCTGTAGAGAGGGGTTTTTCCGCAGACTGGAGGGGCTGTGGCTTTGCATGCTACCTGCATCCCGTGGATGGGTCTTCGCTTGTTTACACAGCTTGGTTTCTGGCATGCCACGGCCCGGTGCCAGTCCACAGACTGGGGGTTGGGGATCCCTGGTTTAGCTGACAGTTTTCTGATTCCAAAGATCAGCTTTCTGGGCTCAGAGAACTAGCATCAAATGAGCCATTATCCCCCCCATAGATTCACACAGGACTGAGTTCCCAATGATTCTTCAAACATCAACTGGAAGAGAGAGAATTGGGAGATTATAGTGGAAGGACGTATCAGAATTAAGGAGTGTGTCTTTACCCTTGCATCTCTTCTAGACATCAAAGGCATGGGTTCAAGTAACTGCAACCTAGACCTTTCTGCTGTGTGGGGAAAAAAATCACTTGACTTGGAATGCAAGAAGAACAAATCATTTAAAACTAGATGACTGTTCAATGGAAGCATTCATAATAAAGCTAAAAATGAAATATTTTGGACGTTTAATGAGAAGGCAGGAGTCACTGGAGAAGACTGATGCTTGGAAAAATGGAAAGCAATCAGTAAGTGGCTGACAGAAGACAAGCTGACTAGATACCATTGCAAACATGATCATAAGAACTCAAAGAAGCAGTTATTGATAGACTAGCCTTGCAAATGGTGAATCTGAAGAATCTGAAATGACTATAAGACTGCACTATAAAAAGTTTAGCTAAGAAAAGTTACAGTTACTAACAAAAGGCTAACCTTGAGTGGTTAAGTTGCTAAGTAACATATAGTTAGTTAAGCCAAGAGAATATTTTCCCCAAATAACTTAAATTCTAAGTGAATTTGATCTCAGCATATGCCCACAAAGAAAAGGTTTTCTGGTAAAGATTTTGCAAAAGAGTGAAGAGCTGCAAGGAAGCTAAAACATTGTTTTATCAACAACAAATGTATTTGCTTATTCAATATAGTTAACTCATGTTCAGTTGAGAACTTGAAGCTGAACAATAAATATTATTTTATCTTGTTTCTGAATGTTGTACCATTGACTGGCCCATCTACTAACTTACATTTCTGAAACAAATAAGAAAATTTCAAATTAGAAAAAGATTTTGGGGAAGCAACAATGCCAGATTGGAAAAGCACAATAAATACACCAAAACCTGTGGCACTCCAATTTCAGCAACTAGTTCTGTCTGCTTAATTGTAGACAATAAGGTTCTTATTGATGTATGGGTCTTACATATTGCAGTGAGATAATATTTAGAAGTGGATCAGGCAGACACTTCCCTAATTCACTGTGATATAAGAAGGGGGAGGATATATAGTATAATCAGTGGTGGGATTCAAATACCTGAACTCCCGGTTCTATTATGTGTTAGAAGTAAATCTTCATCCTGGTTCATCCAAGCCGGGAATAAATAAGCAAACATGGCGACTGCTTTGGGAAGAAGGTTACAGTTTATTGCAGAAGACAGATGGTCCTTGCAAGAAGCAGCAGAGGAGAAGAAAGAGAGGGAGCACATGGGCAGAAGGTCTTTTATACCCCCTCCCAGCCCTGCTTGGAGTAGTTTCCTGTTCCTGTGGCATGAACTTTGAGGCTATTTCTGAGTGTTTTTCTAGGCCTTGATATCTGTGGTTTAATCCCATTATCATATCCTGCTTCCCAGGTGATGGGGCTAATGACTCTTAAGAGCTTCTTTTGTCTTGAGATCCCNTTTCATGCCCGTTGCTGGTTGGCTAACTAGCAACAGGGTCTTGCCAGCCAATGGAATTGTGTGATTACAAGCCAGGGGAATCCCATAAAAGAGGGCTCCTCTGGCCCAGAGAGCCAGTCCGGATTTACTTTATGCCTTGCCAATAAACCAAGAGCTGACTGTCACTCGACTCGTGTCTTACTGCCTGCGCGATCTAACAATATCTTTCTTTCTGCCTTTTTAATATTTCCTTCTCTGGGTTAACTTCCCACATATGTGATGCAGGCCTGGGCCTCTGATGCCTAGAACAGACTTCCAGAAGTGGCATCATGCATTTCCGGTGGGCTGTTCTAGGCCTGGGAGGCCTCCGAGGCCTAGACTGGACTTCCAGAAGCCAGCCGGTTCTCTGAATTCAGGTAAATTTAGCTACCGGTTCTCCTGAACCAGTGCAAACTGGATGAATCCCACCACTGAGTATAATCAGATTTGCAAGATCCTGTTATTATAGCCAATCCCAATAAAAATAGATCTAGTTTGTGGAGTTGATTTCCTGTTATGGTCTTCCTAGTGGGCCTGACATTAATGGCACGTCTGGCCTTGCAACTGGACACAGATCTGTACAGCTTAAGGCAGGGGTCTTCAACCTTGGCCCTTTTATGACTTGTGGACTTCAACTCCCAGAATTCCTCAGCCAGGCACATGTGCCTGGCTGAGGAATTCTGGGAGTTGAAGTCCACAAGTCATAAAAGGGCCAAGGTTGAAGACCCCTGCCTTAAGGCTTAGTTCTGTGTTAATTTAACCAGTGTAGGAACCCCCCCCCCCTAAAATTTAAAAACAGAACTATAGAGAAGAAACAATCAAAACATTCATTCATTATTAACTTTTTGTGATATGTCATCTCTTTGGGATCAAATTTTTTACATTATGCCTAAGTGTTCTGCACATGTTAATAATAATGAATTATGAATATACTTAATGAGAAATAATGTGTTTTCTTGCCTGTAGTTTTCTGTTAAGAAGACGTAGAGACAATAGCAGAAACAGAGTGCATATTTCTTAAAATAGGCTTTGTTTTTAATGGATGGTTAATTTCTAGGAAGCCCAGAGCAACATAATGATATGAATTTGAGTTTAATACATTTACAGCATTAGTTACAAATCAGAGTTTGGCATCTTAAGTTTAGTATTATTTGTGCATTTTTCCTCACTGACTTAATCACCTTTTCATTTAAGTGTGCACAGCTGAAATCATAAGATTAAAAATTATAGCCAGACTTGCAACAAGGCAAATAACTCCCGAAATTAGAAGGACAAACAGATCTGCAGCAAGAATGCATTTTCAATGCCAGAGAAAAAAATGTGATGAATCATAGATTTTGCATTACTGCTTAAATAGTGGGGCTTTATTGAAAACAAATTATTGTCTCCTATACATCAGTGCACAGGGGAGACTAGAGTCAGTTAGACTGTGCAATTAAAATATGCTATACCAACTGTTAAAACATAAATGTAATTAGGGAGCCAGATCTACAGCAAGTATATATGTATATACATGAACATCATTACTAAACATCTGATGATATTAAAATAATGTGTGTTAACTTTTTGTATACCATTTTGTTTGAGTTCACAGCTACGAATATAGCCTGCTTTTGAGACCTCTCTGTAATGGTTCATTCACACATGTATGAACACATTTGCTGTTACAGTCAGTAAATAAATGCCAACAGAACGAGAGAAATCGTTAACCTATTTATATCTAACAAGAACTGAACAGGAGGAGATCTGCTAGCATGTGTATATTAAATACACTTAACAGAACACTTAGCTCTGGAATTATCACTCACTTTTCACTATAAACATACTGTAACAAATTTCATAATAATTAAACATGAAGACAGAAACAGGTTCTCAAATATTATTTGAATGCTTTGGAGTATTCCAAATTATTTCAGTACATTATCTTGTTTCAGCGTTAACGATCTTTCT
Organism: Protobothrops mucrosquamatus; assembly: GCF_001527695.2. Taxonomy (NCBI): domain Eukaryota; kingdom Metazoa; phylum Chordata; class Lepidosauria; order Squamata; family Viperidae; genus Protobothrops; species Protobothrops mucrosquamatus. Next base: position 399,757 of record NW_015386819.1, read on the forward strand.
CTTTACAGCCTATTTATTCACATTCTGTGTACGATTACTCATAAAATTAATTCATCACGGAAAGCAAAATTGTTAATTCAGTCCCTCAGACTGCCATCCTAATTATCTAGAAATATGCCACAGGAACCTCATCTGCTAGTTGTTCGCCATGATGCTAAATGTGTGGAATCCTAATTCTGTCGCATATAAAGGTGAACTATTGTTTTAAAATATACATCAGTGTAACGAAACCAAATAACTGTGCTGCAGGATTAATAACAGAATAGCAGAGTTGGAAGGGATCTTGGCGGTCTTCTAGTCCAACCCCTTGCTTAATTTCTTTGTTGTTAAGCTTATATGATCATGGAATTTATACAAACCCTTTCACGTACAAGGAAAACATGTATATATTAATATTAATGAGCCTAGTTATATTGGATATAGATCACTATACCTTTATTTTATCAGTGCTAGTTTTGAATATTATTTTATCGTCTTAATGGGCTAGAGTTTTTCCTCAATTGGAAACCAGCCAAAGTTAAAGACCTAGGTATCTGGAGACTCTAAGTTGGGGAACCCTGGTCACATAGAATACCCTCTACTCCTTAACCTCTAGCTTAAGAGAAGAAGAAGGAAAATTCATCACAGCTTTCCATATGTGAATGAACTTTGATCTTAATCTTCAAGAATGTTTCTTGTCCTTCTTGGCCAATTTTTCACCAAGTGTAGTTCATAATTTCTGCAATATGTCATTTTAACCCAGCTGGGTATAGTTAGATCAATTGATTTTTTCTCCCTCCACTTCTCTATAACTAAAATCTTCCTGTTGTCAAGATACCCAACAATAATTCTCTGCCATCAAGATGTTTTAAGGATTTGGGCCAGGACAGATTCTACTGAGCTACTTGGATGTTGTTCATGCATATTGAGACACTTTGAAGAAATACAATTTAATTATTTGCACCTAGGTAATTTCCTATGTTTAATTTTAGTTATATGCTGATCAGTCTAGGGTTTTCTATTTGACAGTGTTATGATTTCATTATTGATCATAACCCATAGTGTCACCTATATTTTTCTAATCCAGCATTCCATATTCAGCATTTATTGATGGTTCCTCCTTCATGAATATCACAAAACATTCCTCCAAAAACAACTAAAGGTTCAGTTTGGGATAAAATTTTGGTTCAACTTTAAATGATTTTTCATTAGCATGGCTGGTGGACATTCCAGGACATTTCTTACTGTGGAGCAAATGATGATATGGCCTCATATAACTGCTCCTCTATTCTGTTTTCAAATTTTATGGGAATAATTTTAACCGAATACTAAAGTAAAATAAAATAAATAAAAATGAAATGAAATAAATACTGGAGGCATCTATGTTCCTCTCATTAGTAATTGACAATTCAAACAATTCAGTGTGGAATTCAGTCTATGAAAATATCCATCTCTTCTGATAGACTTACTAAACAATGCTGGACCCAAGACAGAATTGCATTGCTTTCTCTAGAACTACAAGGACAAAGATTAATCATAATTCAAAACTATGCTGCCATAGTTACCATTCCAAGAGCCCACATTTTTTTGTGTGTTTGGTATTTGCATGATGAAACAGTCATTGGGATGAATCATGATGCATAGCCTTTTGCACTAAGATCCCTGGTTCAACTCATATTTAATATAAGAATAGAAGCTTATTTTTAGAATGTAGAAAGTTATAAATCAGATGTTGCTCTCTGCTATTTTTTTAAAAAAAATAGATCTAAGTCTGTAATTCTATGCAGTCTCACTTAGAAGCATATGTAATTAATTGCGCAGAAAATCAGCTTACAAATATGCTTGAATCCCAATGGACTGGTTATTTTATATCCTATTAATATTATTTAGATTACTGAACAAAATAAGGTTACATGGCTTAAGAATTAAGCAGAAATGGGTAAAAACTGTCCTCCAGGTCATCAGAAGTTATGATTATAAAACTTGGTACATTAAATATAAAATTATAGTTTAGCCAGATAGCAATTACATTTATTAATTATTTTAATATGTCTTTAAACCTTTGGTGGTCCTTGCAGCAGCTTCTGTTATTTTGAGAGTTGATCTCTATAGATAAAATGGCTTCAGTGAAAGCCAGCATCAAATCCTCCTTCCTTAGTTGGTGAAAATGGTACTACTCCAGGAGGCAGAAATGCATCTTGGGTCTTGGAATGTGACAACTCGCCATGGCCGACTTGCCACGGGACAATTCACCATAGGACAATTCAATAACTCAAGAGAGACACAAGTAGAATTACAGCTAAGCTCAGCCTCAAGGACGTCTAACTTGAGAAGGTTCAAACTTAAAGAAAACCAAGGCCCACTGCAATTCACTTGTTCTTCTCTTGAGTTATCGAGTTATTGTCTAGGGCAAGTTGGCCAGGGTGAGTTGGCCAGCATGAGTCAGCCGGGCCAAGACAACTGGGGCAAGTCAGCCACAGTGAGTTGTCCTAGACCAGTGGTTCTCAACCTTCCTAATGCCGCGACCCTTTAATACAGTTTCTCATGTTGTGGTGACCCTCAACCATAAAATTATTTTCGTTGCTATGTCATAACTGTAATTTTGCTACTGTTATGAATCGTAATGTAAATATCTGATATGCAGGATGTATTTTCATTGTTACAAATTGAACATAATTAAAGCATTATATGTAATTATGTGTTTTCTGATGGTCTTAGGCGACCCCTGTGAAAAGGTCGTTCGACCCCCAAAGGGGTCACGACCCACAGGTTGAGAACCGCTGTCCTAGACCCTCTTGGTCTTGCCCTAGAAGATACCATTGCACAGTGCATCCTCTAGGAACTTAGTGTAAAATATTAAACCATATTTTGCAACTTATCCAAATTATTTGCATTGAAAATAACAGATTTTACTTCACCTCAAAATTCAATATTTGAAATCATTAGTTTAATGATTGTTGGTGTCTGTTACAAAGTTGATTAATTATTACAAATCCTGGAAAGGCAAGTTACTACTAAAACCATAGCTAATGATGAATAGAAGCTTCAATACAAAGCTCATTATCAACTTCAAAGCATTATGGATGATAGCTATATTTGTCTGTCTGTCTGTCTGTCTGTCTGTCTGTCTGTCTGTCTGTCTGTCTGTCTGTCTGTCTGTCTGTCTGTCTGTCTGTCTGTCTGTCTGTCTGTCTGTCTGTCTATCTATCTGTCTATCTATCTATCTATCTATCTATCTATCTATCTATCTATCTATCTATCTATCTATCTATCTATCTATCTATCTATCTATCTTTGAAGCTACCTGAATCCATATTGACTAGAAGAAAATAATGTACAGCAAGAAAAACAGAAGACAAGTGACCAGAGACAAAAAAAACCCCAAAAGTGTTGAATCACCATCCTAGCCCTGGATCTAGGAAAACAACCAGATTTGAAGTAGCAGAAGTAAATTGTAAAAGATCAAAGGGTGGAAGCAGTAGGAATCCCTGGGAAGATTATCATTCTACAGGGATGATATCTTCCCAGGGAACCTCAAGGAACCCTGGAATATGATTACTCTAGCTCATCTTACTGGATGGATGCAAGCATAAAGAGACATGTGGTTCCTCAAATAACTAGGTTCTATGCCATGAAAGGCTTTATAGGTTATAACCAGCACCTTGAATTGCATTCAGAAGCACATTAGCAGCCAGTGTGGTTCACAAAGCAATGGGGATACATGCATATACTGCAACACTACCTATTCCACTGTATTCTGGGCCAGCCATAGTCTCAATGGCAACTCCACCAATTGAAAGGTGACCAAGACATGACTGTCTCAAAGCCCTCCTGATCCTGGAATGGATGAACGTGCACAAAGATCTTCTTGGCCATGACTGTCTCCTGTTCTTCTCATTTATGCTCCCCATGACCTTGTTCTGAAGAATACCAGACTTTGTATTTAGAATCCCCCAATTCATTAGGAATGTTGATACATTTTTGAAAAGGACTTGAACATGTTTCTTCTTATTCATGAAACAATGAACACGAGAAAGCATTGAATTAAATATCTGCTGACCACAAGTATCCTGCTTGCAGCTATGGTTCACTTGCAAATATTTTTGGAATTGACAATGGAATATATGCCCTGTCAAGATTTGTATACAGATTGCAGTGAGCTAGGGCAAAACATTAACATAACAACAGAAACAAAACAAATCCTAAGCAGCAGGGATAGAAGAATTGTTAGTAAAGCCTGGAGAATTCCAAGCTTGGAGCATTCAAGCACATTTGCTTGCCTGTCAGTATGGACTGCCAAAGAGGAGATGGGGATGGAAATATGCTTGCATTCTTTTTTTGTTGTTAAAATTGATTATGTACCATTGTATGCAGAAGTAGAAGGAAAATTATTCAGATCAGTCAAATGTTGACAAAAGGTCGAGAACAAGGATTGGTAGAAATGCATTTGAGCAACATTTGGAGGGCCATAGGTTCTCCCATCCCTGATCTACCATTATTAGACCACAAACTTGTTCAAGAATATAATTCACCTATGCCAGAAAAATTCATGTAGTATAATTCTATTGGATGAATATCCTGTACAGGACCATCATCTTTCAAAACAACCTTATGTGTGCTGGATTTTGCTCTTCAAGACCAAATGAGATCTCCTTCAGCATTTGAGCACTCTAAAAAGGGTTTGTTGGATTGTGTCTGCACTTGAGAAATATAATTGACAGGACTAGATAGATCTTTGCAATGAATACTGGTTGAACAGAAAATCTATTTCGCTCCTCTCCAATTCCTCTGCTCAAGTCACAGTTTGTAGAAGGAATAAGTGATGTGATATCTTTGAGATTTTTTTCTACTTCAAGTCAATAATTGTGCCTGTTGTTTTAATCCCTGAAAATTATTGACCCACAATTATGTTTTGGAGATACACATTGCATGTTGCAAAGTAAGAATGAAGGTATTTCTTGGAAAAGTGTTTTTACTCTGTTGAAGTATTGGATATTAGTGAAATGTAACGGAGGTGATTAATAGCTACAAGGAGTAATTTATGTGTCAAAAGAGATTACTATGGAGAAGGTGATGTTTTAGAAAGTGTTTGTCTTGGTACAGATCTACTGTTTGCCACAATTGTGTGACTGATTCATAAGATTTATAATCATTCTGTGTTAACACAATTTTTTTTTTTTACAGATGGGTGACAAGCAGAAATTTAATAGTTGAAGCTTTCCCCATCATGTAGATATATATATGGGAAAATCTTGCATCTTGACTTCCAGTCTTTTCTAGGACTGGAAAGGAAAAGATTGCTAGCATTTCTGGGACAGTATCCTTTCCCCCCCCCTCACTTCAGGCTCATAACTCTTTATTTTATGGTCAAGAAAAATATCATTCTGGCCTTTACCATACTAGATATTTGAGGGCCACAAATCTGGTTCTCTGAGATACAAAGAGATATGTCACAATCTTTCTTAGCTTGGTGACCTACAAAGTTGAGCAATGTGTCACAAAAGCTATAATGCAATACTTCCTGAGAATAGCACATTTTCATTCAATCAGCTGTGGACAAATGGCAGGTTACTCAAGCCATAGGTTTTTTTTTCTGAGTGGATTAGGGAGGGTCCCCTGCTGTCTCACTTTTTTAAAATATTCTTCTAGTTGAAAACTCTAAGAAGGGCTAATAGCTTATGAGAGTCAATAAAATAGAATATATGTTGCTGTGGTTTGAACTGTGAAGTCCATCTAGCAGGCTTTTGTGCCTAAGAACTCAGTTTCCTGGTTTCTAACCTGTAACTTTAACCACTACACTGTACGTTGTAGATCAGGGGTGTCAAACTTGCAACATCATGTGATGTGTCGTGATGTATCACGACTTTTTTTCCATTGCCGGCAATCGGGTGGCCGCGGTTTCAGCATGACACATCTGGCCCGCAGGCCGACAGTTTGACACCCCTGTTGTAGATGATTCATATTTTTTTTTCTGGGCCTACTGGATCTTTTGGCTTATTTAAGATATTTTGAAAGACTTTAGCTGATTTGTGTGCTGTGGTAATGCTGTGTGGTTGTAATAGTCTCTTGGTTGTTTCTGAGATTTTTTTTTTATAGTTTGTGTGGTTGTGCTGTAATGGGTTGAGTGGTCAGACACTTTGATAAAATTGAGTGGCTATCCATTTTGTTGGAAAATTCTTACAGTATACAGGCAGTCTGTTTCCTTTTTCTGGTGTTCTGGGTTGCTACAATGCATTTGTATTCATCTAAATCATGGGTGTCAAACTTGTTGTGTCATGTGACGTGTTGCGACATATCATGATTTTTTCCCATTGCCGGAACTGGGGTGGCTGCGGCCTCCGCATGATGCAACTGGCCCACGGGCCGGCAGTTTGACACCCCTGATCTAAATAAAACCACTTTTTTGTGGGAGGTTGGGTTGTTACTTTGGTTATGGAGTTCTTGGTTAATGTGGGTTATTTTTCAATATATTTGCATTTCTTATTTGCCATTGTTGCCTCTGCTGATGAAGATATTCAGGAAGATTAGAGTGTTGTTTCCGTCTTCCCTTGTAAATTTTATTTCTTTGAAGATGTTGTTGATTGTTTCATGGGTAAGCTGACTCTGGGCAGCTTACAGCTCAAAAAATATATTACAATCATAATACTAAAAACATTTTAAAACAATAAAAACATTATGATGTGTCACCTACAAACTGGGTCCATACATTTGGTTGTATGTGTGGGAATGCTATAGTTTCTAGACACTTCATTATAGTCTCTGTTATGAGTCCTGAGAATGGTGATCTCATGGAATTCCTCTGATTAGTTGATGTATTTGTCCATTAAACTAAAAATAAGTATTGAGGCAGAGATTGATGAGGTTCATGGTTCTGGGTATTTTGATCTAAGTGTATTCGGTATTGTGTAATGCTGCTACTATGGATTTGTTATGAGAAGTCAAAATCCAGCCGCTTCAACTTTAAATCTCTTTGTAATAATTACTTTGATCCTCTAGTAAAACCTGTTGCCACACATTAATCTTTCAACTACACACACAGTAACTTTTTTCTAAGGAACTCCAACAGCCATTTGTGGTTGGGACAATTTTATCCAAATGTTCCTTTAAAAAAAAAGAAGTAGAATAACAGTGCTATTTTCTGTAGCAAACTCTGTGTCTACAACATGCCAAAAACATATTGAAAGTTTCAAAAACATAAGACATGATAGCAGTGTTCCAATATCTCAGGGGCTGCCACAAAGAAGAGGGAGTCAAGCTATTTTCCAAAGCGCCTGAAGGCAGGACAAGAAGCAATGAATGGAAACTAATCAAGGAGAGAATCAACCTAGAACTAAGGAGAAACTTCCTGACAATTAGAACAATTAACCAATGGAACAACCTGCCTCCAGAAGCGGTGAATGCTCCAACACTGGAAGTTTTTAATAAGAAACTGGACAGCCATTTGTCCGAAACGGTATAGGGCTACCTGCCTGAGCAGGGGGTTGGACTTGATGACCTCCAAGGTCCCTTCCAACTTTATTATTATTATTATTATTATTATTATTATTATTATTATTATTATTATTATTATTATTATTATTGTTGTTGTTGTTGTTGTTGTTGTTGTTGTTGTTATTATTATTATTATTATTATTATTATTATTATTATTATTATTATTATTATTATTATTACTACAGTAATATCACAAGAATCCAACATTCCAGTAGCTTAAAAGGTTTTCCCCAAATTAATTCCATAATAAGGCCCTCAATATGAATTGGATTCTGTAATCTCTTGCTGTTTCACTGCTGTCACAATCCTAGTAATGGTGTTTTTTTAAAAAGGGTAGAGCTAGAGACGCTCTTCATCTTACTATTGGCACTAATCCTTTGCCACTCTTGAAGGGTCTTCTCTCTGATAGGGAGGGAAATAAGCAGGAACCTTATTTCCATCCTTGTTGCAGTTACCAGCCACTTTGAGCTATAGCAGTTCTGCCAATAGAAGAGAGTAATTGCAGCTCAGAGGTGAACTGTGGAATCCTTGGTGCTCTCTGAACTTGGTTGTTTTCTTGCAGACATCTCATTACCCAACCAGGTAAGATCTTAAATAATTGGGTAATCAAATGTCAGCAAGATAACAACCTTGCTTAGAGAGCACCAAGGACTCCACATAGCAGTTGCTTCACCTACCATCACAAGGTATCATATTATAATAGTCATATGCAACAAAGATAGCGTGGGGCTTGGAGCTAAATCTTATGAACAATGATTAAAAGGACTGAATATAATAAGCCTAAAAAAGAGAAGGTTAAGGGGAGACATGATAGCATTCTTCCATTACTTTACGAGCTTTTGCAGGGAAGAGGATAAAGTTGTATTTACAAAGCTCCACGGGTAGAACAGGAACTGAGGGTTGAAAGCTTTCTAGAGGGAAATTCAAACTTGAAATATGGCGGAATTTCCTGACCGTGAGACCTATTAACCTGTGAACAGCCTGATTGCTGGAGTTGTGGGGAAACTAAAGATTTTCAAGCAAAGGCTGGATAACCTTTCATCTGGGATGGAATGAGGAGTAGGGGCTTGAACTAGAAGACCTTCAAGGTCTCTTCTATCCCTATACATCTATGATATCATATTCATATTTTAGCACAGTCAATAGATCATATGTAAGGTCATATGATATTGTTGGGCAGACTTTTCTAGGAATCAGTTTCTATGCTGATCTGGCTTTTGATGGATGACCCCAAATTTTCCAATCATCCTTTATTTCTTTCCCTGTTTTTTTAAATACATTATCACTTCCTTCTGCAACTTGCTAGTGCCTAGGCAAGTAGGATAGGAGATTGTGCTCCAGGCATTTTCTCATACAGATTAAATTGTACAATATCTATATATGGTGATTGCCTGGCTTGGAGAAGTTCATCTGGTAATTATGCTCTTGGCTAGGTTGTGCATACAAGATAAAGGTCAATATACGTTAGGGAGATGAGCCAGAAACAACATATTTAATTACAATTAAATACAGTGAGGAGGATGACATGGTGCCAGGAAAGAGTGTGTGTGTTTCCCCGCTGCATATTTCAAAATGTTCAAACACACAATTCATTTGATTACCCCTATGGTACTATAGTATTAAAAAAAAAAGCTTTGGAAATTAGTGTTCTCATATTGCCTGTTGTATATTTCCAGCATCATGTTGAACCTTTTAAATCTTCCAGAGCATCAGCCCTACACAGTGGTGTTATTCAGAACCTGGTGGTTTGTTTCCAGTGGCCTGCAGACATACTTCAAATTGTTAAATACACTTTCCAGTTTTTTCTATTTATCCATGGGATTGGAAGTTCTGCAGTCTTCTGCAGTCAGGTAAACACAGAAAGAGCAATATTGATACAAGACTTTTACAGGACAATTAAACAAGTCATGAAAGAATCTTAGTTCCTAAAGCCACTATGAATAGAGGAAGCTAGCCAGTTCCCCTTATTCCCGAGCATGCCTCAGTTTTTGCCTTAAAGAATTTTTAATTGGTAGCAATTCCATAGTTTCCACAGCTCACCTTGCTTTTAGTACTCATGTTTTTGTTAAGACACACCTTTAGTGCAATTAGCTTTGTACTGGGTTACAGTAGAGATTTTAAGGTGCTAAATACCAGTTGTAGTCTCTCAGTACACGGTTTCTCTACAAAAGGATGTTAGGACTCATATCTGCTGGGAAATAAGTACCGTAATCTTTACACATCTTAGTCACATCTTTACACAGCTTTTCCCTAATGATTTCTTCTTATTTAAAATCGGACAAATGGTTCTTGCATTTATTGCTAGACATTGTCGTCTCTTCTTGCTTCTTCATCATGGAAACAGAAGCCAGGATTGCAAAACGATACCTGCATCCAAGAATCCTCTTGCATTTTGCTATTAGGAAAAATCCAGGCATACACTAATTTCAAAGAGCAACTTAAAAATGAATCCTAACAAGAATTAAACCCAACTCAGATGAAAACAACCGCAAGTAATGTTTTTGGTGAGCAGCACACACACCTCTGAAAATTAATTAAATCAGAAGAAATGGATGAGTAAATCTCATTCTTTTACTTGATTCTCCCTGAAGGAGAAATTCCTTTCAAGGACAAAATGATATTTCGAGGCTCAGAAGATGTGCATATAAAGACGCATTACGTACTGATGTGTTTCTGAAATCCAAGAAGAAACCAGCATGGCTGCACCAAGATCTCTCTAACAAACTAAAAGACAAAAAAGACAAATACAAAAAATGGAAAGAGGGGCACATAACTAAGGCCGATTATCAGCAGACAGCCAGAATATGCAAAGATGAAGTCAGGAAAGCAAAGACTCAGAATGAACAAAAACTTGCAATAGAAATCAAGGGCAATAAAAAAAACTTTCTTCCAACATATTAACAACAAGAAAAAAATAAACTACAGGCCCACTAAAGAGAGGAGATGGCAAGGAAAATATAGGCAACAGGGAGAAAGCAGAGCTGCTTAACTCATACTTTGCATCAGTCTTCACACAAAAAGAAACTATAGCCCAACACACCAAAAAAA
>NW_015386819.1:411857-413661 GCF_001527695.2 Protobothrops mucrosquamatus
ACAGTGGACATAGTATACTTAGATTTCAGTAAGGCATTTGACAAGGTAGACCATAATCTACTCCTTGGTAAGCTAGAAAAAGGTGTAATAGACAACATCACCACCAGATGGATCTGTAGCTGGCTAACAAACCGTACTCAGTGAGTAGTCCTCAATGGCACCACATCCATATGGAGAGAAGTAAGCAGTGGGGTACCACAAGGTTCCGTCTTAGGCCCAGTATTCTTCAATATTTTCATAAATGACTTAGATGAGGGAATTGAAGGGGAAGTCATCAAATTTGTAGATGACACCAAACTGACAGGAGTAGCCAACACCCCAGAAGACAAACTTGGGATCCAAAAAGATCTTGACAAACTTGAACAATGGGCCCTATCCAGCAAAATGAGTTTCAATGTGGAGAAAAGCAAAGTCTTATATTTAGGCAGGAAAAAACCAAAGGTACAAATACAGATTGGGCAAGACCTGGCTTAAAAACAGTAACTGTGAGAGGGACCTTGGAGTCCTAGTGGACGATCACTTGACTATGAGCCAGCAATGTGCAGCAGCAACCAAAAAAGCTAATACAATCCTGGGTTGTATAAACAGAGGCATAGAATCAAGATCACGCAAAGTATTAGTACTGCTTTATAAAAGCCTAGTAAGACCACACCTGGAATACTGCAGCCAATTTTGGTCACCATATCACAAAAAAGATGTTGAGAGTTTGGAAAACATTCAGAGAAGAGCAACTAAGATGATCAAAGACCTGGAGACTAAAACATATGAAGAACGGCTACGTGACTTGGGTTTGGCTAGTCTAAAGAAAAGAAGAAATAGGGGAGACATGATAGCAATGTTCTAGTATCTGAGGGGCTGCCACAAGGCAGAGGGGGGCAGATTGTTCACCAAAGCACCAGAGGGAACGACGAGAAACAATGGTTGGAAACTGATCAAAGAGAGAAGCAATCTGGAATTAAGGAGAAACTTCCTGACAGTGAGGACAATCAACCAGTGGAACAGCTTACCCACAGAAATAATGGGCACTCCATCACTGGAGATTTTCAAGAAGAGACTAGACATTTCACCTGTCTGAGACAGTATAGGTTCTCCTGCTTGAGCAGGAGGTTGGACTAGAAGACCTCCAAGGTCCTTTCCAGCTCTGTTCTGTTCTGTTCTGTTCTGTTCTTCCTACAACTCTCACACATCTACTGAAAGGAACCATTGGACAGAAACTTTCATTATTTATCTTCCTTTCAGGCTGATGGGGGGTATTTATTTCTTCAGGGTTCAGCATTGCTCATGGAAAGCCAGACATAAGTCCACATTTTGGATAGAGAGGACCATTGTTTTGAAAGAGGGATAAAAGAGTCCATCTATGCTAAAACTGAGCAGCCCTGTCTCAACAGAGGGATATAGCACTACCTATCCCCTGTCTACAACAGTCTTTTCAGCAGTTCCAGGAAGGTCCCACACCCATTTGCATTCTGATTTAGGTGACCCTGAGGGCACAGATAAACCCCCAAGTGGCCTCAATGGGTGCTAATGACCAGATGACTGCAAAGAAATACAATCCTTCATTCCTGTCAGAACCTATCGTTCCACCCCCACCATCCCTATCACACCTGATGAAGCTTCTTCTTCTTCTTCTTCTTCTTCTTCTTCTTCTTCTTCTTCTTCTTCTTCTTCTTCTTCTTCTTCTTCTTCTTCTTCTTCTTCTTCTTCTTCTTCTTCTTCTTCTTCTTCTTCTTCTTCTTCTTCTTCTTCTTCTTCTTCTTCTTCTTCTTCTTCTTCTTCTTCTTCTTCTTCTTCTTCTTCTTCTTCT
>NW_015386819.1:413717-423820 GCF_001527695.2 Protobothrops mucrosquamatus
CAACTATGACCTGGATGACTGTGAATCTCCATAGACATACAGGACATATTCTGTTCCAATCTCTACTCCATCCCTCGCCATCTACTTCTTAAGTGCATTTTCTGTACATACTCAGTTTTAATTTACAATAAATCTGCAATGAACACAGCTTTTATTAATTAATAGAAGAAATAACAATGTTTGGTGGTCCAAGATCTGGTGAATATTCTTCCAAAAAGTGCATCAGCCTTTCCAGTCTTTTGAACTATTCTGGCTAAGAAAAACAACCAAGGATAGAGGCCTGTACTTGTTCTCACATCTTGAAGCACTCAGCAAAATCCAATCCTTGACCTTCTGTGCAGGGAGAAAACCAGCCACCACCATTCCACTTTCAACTTTAATATTATTCCCCAACATTTTTCTTTCCATGTATTTTGAGTAGCTTTTCCTGTCCCCAACAGTTTTATGTGAGGAGGCAAAGTGTGTTTTGTCTTCTGCTTTAATGGTTGTAGAATTTGCTGCTTAGGACTTGCTGCCAAGGAACACAAGAGTCAAAGCTTGACTTGGCAAACTCTTTGCCTGGCATTGTTAGACAAACAATTCCCCAAAAGAGCTTGGGCATGTTTGATATTCAGTTTTATTTCTAGGTAATATTGTGTGTCGTAGCAGTTGGCTCAAGATATCTAGACAGGTTATTTTTAGTCAGGCTACTTTCCTTGTGCTTGTTATTTGATTTGAACCTACGGACATGTCTGCATTTTGCTTACTTTAGATTTTGGATCACCCTTCTGCTACAAGAACAATCTCAAGTTCACATGGATTGCTATGCTCATGGCAGCTAGAAAAATGGAAATGCAATCATAGCAATAGTACTTAGACTTATATATCGCTTCATAGTGCTTTACAGCCCTCTTTAAGTGGTTTACAGAGTCAGCATATTGTTTGCAACAATCTGGGTCCTCCTTTTACCAACCTCAGAAGGATGGAAGGCTGAGTCAAACTTGAGCCAGTGAGAATCAAACTGGTGGCAGTCGGCAGAATTAAGCTGCAATACTGCATTCTAACCACTGTGCCACCAAGTCATAAAATGATTTTAGGGATGCACAAGTGTACGACAGTCCATGATTCAATCTAAAACTGTCTTAAGTTGGACTATATGATTGCTTCACCTAATACAGTCTTTGCTCTGATTGGTAGCAATAACACAAGACAGCAATTGCCGGGGATCATTTTAATGTGACAGATACCCTCTGCCACTGAGCTTTGTTCTACTAATCCACATTGTTGCTTCTCTAAGAAATGACAGGAGCATGAATAACAGAAGAAAACTCAGCAGCAGAAGACCTGTATCTCAAAGATGGAGCATCTCCCAGGTATCTACTACCTCCTAAAACCCTGAAGAGCTGTGCTTAGAAGTGCACAGGAGTACTTCTATAACACCCATCTGCTATTCCTTTGAGCAACAATTTCTGGATTTGCAGGGTTTCCTTCAGCTTCCAGGCTCTCCTTGAAAAGACTTGGTTTAAGGAATTGTAGACAGTTGATGGGTTATCATCAATGTGCTCTCCAAAGCACCTTTTTTTTTGCCTTTGATTATGAAGCACTGCACAGCCCTAATGAAAAGTTGCTACTTGTATGTGTCAACAATACTGGGCTAGACAGATGAATGGTTTGACTCAACAGAAAGCAAATTTCAAGCGTTCCTTTTCTGAAAAGGAAAACAAACAGCCACCCAAAACTGACTTTTACCAACAGATGTAATAATCTCTTCAACAAAATTTCATCCTTTCTTTTCCAAGCATGCACCCTGATTCAACTTGTGACCAGGTATTTTGTTACTCTGAAATTCAAAATCTGCTGGGCAATGTTTTTCATATATTTGCTCCAAATTTCATTTGCAATTTTGATGGTCTTGAGTAGATTTGTTAAAAGATTTACATTAGGAAAAACAGTCATAATGTTTTCCAAGACTTTGAGATTCATAGCCCTGAACAGATGATGACCAATATAGTTTGGAAAAAAAATGACACTAGCATTTATCTGGGTTCAGGTCACTTGAAAGGAATGAGAAATCTTGAGCTAATTCCAGTAGTATTTTAAAAAAGAAAGTTTATCCCTAAGGAACAAATTTAATATGATCGACTGATACATTAATATACAACTTGATTTGCACGAGCATATCTTTAAAGCTCTGGGATAAAAGAAATAATATTCAGACTAAACTTACCAATTATATTTTAAATTATGTAATTTGCTTCCATCAGTTCATTTGTGATCTAAGTACAGCACATGTCTCACTATAGAGAATCAATCTTCCATTTTTAAGTAACCCAGTTAAAGAGCATGGTGGCTCTTGTGGTTAAGATGTTGGGTTGGAGGTAATTCAAGCCCCTGTCAGAGACCTGAATGCTGCCATGGGTTTGGGTGAGCTCTCGTTCTTCACTCCAGCTCCTGCCAGGGACATGAAAGGAGTCCCCAACTGGGCGTCCCCCAGGCAGTGGTGATGTCACCAGCTAATCCTTTCAACCTGAAAGCACTTCGGTGCTTCTGACATGAGTGCAATGCGAAGTGACCCAGTGTAACTTATATTTAAAGACAAAGTCTAAGAAATAAGGGAAAAAACATTGCTTGTCAAGTGTGAGCAGCTGGATAACAGATTGAGCAGGCCCCGAGATCATGTGGTCTTAATATACTCCTTCTCTTCTACACTGCCATTGATAGAATTAATTTTCATGGTTGAACACATCAAGACTTAAACATTTTGAAATGTTATATGGATTTGTCACCTGTGTTTTCTCTGGTGTTTGATTGGGTTTGGGGTTTTGATGTGATATTTCCTCTGCTTTGGTAGCATATAAAGGGTCATTTGGATGTGTTCTGTAGTGCCTGAATCTTCCAATGGTCATTGAGAGCAACCCCTGACAGAACAAATTAAATGCAATTAACTATAAAGTTATGAGGAAAAGAAGATGGCCTTCTGTTTATTTCTTTTTTGGTTTTCTATGTTACCTGTTCTCCAGGGGTTCAAGGTGGCTAATATAGGGATGATTATCATAAGTTCTCAACAACAATTGCTCTGTGAGGATGAATAGGTTACCCAAAGCCATCCATTGTTTTAAATCTGAGAGGGACTTGAACTCAAAAGTCTATTATTATTTTCCATTTTCTTTTTATTTTGGTAATTATTTTTATTACATTTTCTTTATTTATCTATTATTCCTTTGATCAATAAAATATAAACTATACAGATATAGACTATATCACACTCAAACACATATACATATATACAGTACGTATGTATATGTACATGTACATTCATATACATATACTCACAATCACACTAATCAAGTACAATACAAGAGACACTTTCATAAGTAAACAGATTAATAATGAAACATCTAGTATAACAATTACTTTGATATGAGTTGCAACTTTTTTTAATGTTATACTCAGCTTTGAATGAAAAAAATTAGGCTATACTATTGCCATTTCGGCAAAATCATGAAACTGTGTCTCACTTACTTTGGCCATGTCATGTGGGGGAATTCACTGGAGAAAGCAATTATGTTTGGAAGAGCTAGTGGTAAAAGGAATCCAGGCTGCCAAAGAACAGGGTGACTGGACACCATCAAAGCTGACACCAGTCAGAGCATAGAACAAGTCAAAGAAGTAGTGCGAGATCGGAAGATGTGGAGAGAATTTGCCCATAGAATCACCAAGAGTTGGACATGACTGAATGGACATCATCATCATCATCATCGTCGTCGTCATCGTCGTCGTCGTTGTCATTGTCTTAATTTGTAATTAAAATTGATAGAATATTTTTCTTTCTCTTTTCCATTCTCAGTATTCCTAGATATTTAAATAATAGAGGACTAATGGTCTTTAAACATATTATATAAGCATCAATGTATAGAAACAACACAATGTACTGATTAAGAAAAATTAAAAACTATATTATTAGTACACAATATACTAATATTAAGGGGGAAGCATTACATCTGAATCAGAATAGATACAATCTAATCATTTTTCCACATTATCTATTGTTAGATAGTACATTATAGAAAGGCATAACATGCCTAATTTTAGGGAAGTACTTCATACAGCACTATTTCTCCCTCCGAATTTCTCATCAGTTTGTATATGACTGTGAAGATCAATGATTTCAACCAATCTTTTCCTCATTTGTGGAATAGTTGATGAAATGGCTCCCATTCATTGTCAGAGTGTGGACAAGGTGCATGTTCTCAGTCCTGTTAAGGTGAGGGATTTTAACTTGTGCCCTGGCCTCCTGATTGTTAATTCATTTTGTCTACATATATATGATTCCAGAATTCTTATATCTGTAGAAGAACTAGGCATAGTAGACCACTGCATATACCTTGGCCAACGGATCTCAATGAAAGGTGATATAATAAAGGAAATTGAACGGCACGTTAAATGTGATTGGAAGGCATTTGGCAAGCTAAGCATAATTTTCAAGAACAACCTCCCCCTATGCCTAAAGAGAAAAGGTTTTGATCAGTGTGTGCTACTTGCTCTAACATGTGCCGGCAAAAAATGGACACTAACCTCACAATCGATACAAAAACTACGAGTGGCGCAAAGAGCCGTTTGAAAGATACATGCTCGGCATTACAAGATGAGATAGAAAGACCTGCACACGGATTAGAGGAAAAATGAAAGTATACAATATCATCAAGAGAGTAGAAGAACTGAAATGGAAATGGGTTGGTCACATAGCCAGAAGGACTGATGGCAGGTGGACCAAGGCAGTCACAGAATGCATCCTACTTGATAAAAAGCATTCATGAAAGAAACTTAAAACAAGATGGATTGACAACCTCAGCAAGTATTGTGGGCTCAACTGGCAAAAGAAAACCCAGGACTGTATCAGTTGGAAACATGTTTTCTGTAAGAGCCCCTTTCCTCCATGGTAAAACTCACTTAAAATTGACTGATAGTTAAACATAATAGATCAGTGATGGTGAACCTTTTAGAGACCGAGTGCCCAAATTGCAACCCAAAACCCACTTATTTATCACCAGGTGCCAGGTGGGCGTGGCCCACTGGGTGGGTGTGGCTGTGGTGGCTACGACAGACTGGGTGGGTGTGGCCAAGGTAAGTGTGGTCATCTCGATGTTGCTTGTGTGGAGGGATGCCTGTGGGGGCCAGGCAGGGTTGGGGGAGATCTAGGGGGTCTCTGTCAGGTGGGGCAGTGGGCAGAAGGCTCATCCTGTGGGGTGAGGTGAGGCAAGGCGAGGCAGGCGGGGGTGCCATTGTCACAGGGCAAGGCAAGGCGGGCTGGGGCGGCTGCTGCCTGACACCATCAGCCCCCGAACACAGAGGCCAGCAGCCACAGCCTTCCGGCCCCTCGACCGGCACACTCTAGGGCTCCACAGCCCACCGCCAGCAGGTCAGAGAAGCCACCTCTGAGCTGGACGTCCATCCGACAGCTGAGGAGGTGATGCAGTGGGTCATGCCTGGGAAAAGGAGAGCATGCGAGGCCAGGAGGGATGGGAAGGGGGGAGGTAAACCAGTCGTGCTAGGATGCATCCGGCCACGTGGGATCTCGGTGAATTAGTGGGTGGCTGGTTGAAGAGGGACGGTTGCCATCTCCAGGGCATGGCGTGCATGCCCACAGAGAGGACTCTGAGTGCCACCTCTGGCATGCATGCCATAGGTTCACCACCACTGCAATAGATCCTGGGCAATTATTGTACTTGATAGCTGAGGAGGCAATTGCATGTTATTAGACAGCCCACTCCATGGGGTGAATTAAGGGTAGCACATTTTAATTTACCTAAAATCAGGTAGACTAAAATGTTCTACGCTTAACTCACCCCATTTTGTGGTACTCTATCTTTTGGCTTTTTAGAAGTTAACAAATGAATATGTGATTTGCTGTGACATTTAATATACTTCTTTTGAAACAAGGCTTTATTGCAAACAATACAATAAATGATACAGATATTTTTTTTTAACATAGAGACGCTTCCTCTCCTTTATTTTTATATCACTTCCAAGAGTGTTCAGTGGTTGAATATTATGTTTCCTCAGATGGGGAAAGCCTTCAAATTTCATTCTGTGATCATTTAAAATAAGGTTCAGCACAGTGTCATTTCACTTTTACCTTCATTTTTCAGATATGTTTCTGGATGATTCTGCCAGTTCAGACATTGGATGATAGGGGAACGAGGAATTCTACTACTGTTACTCTTCAAAGAAAATACGCAACAATACTAGAAAAGAACATTTTCATGGCAAAGTAATCAAGGGAGTGCTTTGTAATTTTAAAGACCAATCCACAATCTTTTTTATCCATACCAATTTAGTATAGATACAGCTGATTTACTACTCATTTGCCTGACAAACTTTATTAAATTGACTTCAGCTTTAGAGTGGAATAGGACCACGTGATGGATCCATCTCTTCCTGCCACAATGGTATGGAAATAATCCTTTCTCCATTATGTTTTTCATTTCTGTGAACTTATTCCTTTGGTTTATTTCTGGCAACAGCTGGGTGACCATCTGTGCTCAAGAGCTAAGAAGGGTTAGTCCAGGTTAATACCTGGAGGGGACATCGTATGGCTTTAGGTAAGCGACAAACTTGAAATAACATTTTAGGAGATGCAGAAAACCCATTTTCTTTTTCTGGAATCAGAAGCAAAACTTCATGTTATATCAGGGGTGTCAAATGGCCGGCCCACGGACCGGATGCATCATAGCAAAACCGCACCCACCCTATTGCCGGCAATGGGAAAAAAGTCACGATATGTCGCGACACGTCACGTGACGTTGCGAGTTTGACACCCCTGTTATATATGAACCTTTCGTTCATTACTCCTTATGTGTTAAAAGGCTATAGGAAACAGGTAAGGGCAAACTGCTACTGAAATTTTGCCAAGTACAGTAACTTCAGGGAATCAGATCATTGTCTCTATTTCAATGTAGGCTTCACCTCTGAGCACATTTTTAAGGTATAATATTTTGCCCATGTTTGGTTTCCTCTACAACATTTGATATTGTTCATAAAATATGCAGGCTGAGCATTAATGGGAGCAGATACCTTACATAGTCTGACACTTTCAACTGTAATCTCATTCTAGATCTCCAGAGAGGAAACACGTATTTAGCTTGTGAGGTTTTCAAAAACTCCGTCTGGTTCAGCAATTGAAAACCGTAGCTTCAAGCTGGGCTAAAATTTCTAGTGTGTGTTTTCTCACACACAGAGAAAAGAAGCATTTTGCAGAAAAGTCTTTGAAAGAAGAGAAAAGTCTTCAGACCTTCTTTTACCTCCAATGATGCTCAGAATGGGGCAGAAGGTGCCAGCATGCCCAGGTCAGGCTGCCAATCCACTTTCGTGAGCATCAAAAAGCAAACACAATAGAACAAACCCTCCACAAAACATGAAACAGATCTCAGCTCCCTGTGAGATGCGCTGTACGCTCAAGACAGTGTATTTCAGTTTCGTTGTATTCCTTTCTGTGTCACAAGTAGGACACATAATTATGTGGAATCATTTGAGCACTACACCAAGAAATGGAAAGTGGTTTCCATAATCACCCCATAGCTAATTTTAGGAACAATCTTTTATTAAAATCCAAGACTTTGTTTATAAAAACTGAAAAGAAAAACCCAAATTCATCTCCTTTCCTCTCCTCTCCCCACCCCCTTTCTCTCTCTCACACACAGCCATATTTCCTATTTAACTTCTAGGAAGTAAGTCTTTCAAAGTGTCTTAGGAGTTTGAAAGAACTCTAAAAACTAAGAAAATTCAGGAAAACCTCAAACCAAGAAGATTCCTTAAACATATCCCAGGGTCTTTCCTAATCTTCGACGTTCGTCCGACTGGGTTTCTCTGAACACACCGTAGTAAGAGATGTTTCCCGTTGTATAACTATACAGGTAGACGGATTCGAAATTCGTAATCTCGAGTATGACATCCGAATAAGGAGGGAGAGGGGCAGGATGGAGGTTTAGTATCCTTGAGATTCGTAGAATTACAATATACACGTTTCTAAATCCGTAAGTCTAGGCCACTGGGCACCTAGAGAGTTTCAGCAGCAAAACCTATATGGGTGTGCACATCTCCCATGAAAGTACCCTGAATCTCTCTGTAGGTCAGCTCTGGACTCCATGTTTAGATATCACGGGCAGAAGGAAATGCAGGATAATGATTTGGACATGTACGGTAATGGGCAGAAGGAATAACACGGAGAACAGGAAGAAATGCTGCAATGAAGATAATGGTTAGATAAAAGAAATTTGAGTCTGGGTCAAATTCGTAACCCAAAGTAAGCACCTCAGACAGACCTTCCCTAGTTCTTATAAACATAAATGGAGGGAAGTACATTCAGACTTGCAAGATTATATTACGATAATCTTATAATAAAGAGAGCATAGCACAGCAGGGTTCTGATTTCCTAGAGAGCTGTCAACACCTGATGCAGGTTCTAAGTGTTAATGAAATACTTGTCAAATTATCTCCTTGTCTTCCCCATAAATATTTTCATACATTTCCAAGGCATATTGCATTTGCCAAGGGTAGGAATTTGAACCAGAAGTCATTGTAAGCAATATCAGAATAAAAGCAAAGTGGTTTTCATCATGTGAAACCCCTATGCCTGAACCTCAAAAATAATACTTTTTGACAGACTCAACAAGAAATTTCTATTTTGAATGTCTTTTTAGTAACTTTGGCTGGATATCAGTGGTTGTTGGCCATCCTTGCGACAATAATTGTTACTGCTCACAAAATTAGGGTTAGACTAAACTGGCTCAGGAGTTCCACTTTCAACACCTTGGCATTGACAAACTCTTTACTGATTCTGTGAAGAGCAAAACTTGCATTCTTCTTATAAAGATAATGCTGAGGGGAGCCTTTTTTTTTCTTTTTTGCTTTTAGCCTATGACATATGTTTGTAAACCTAATAGATTCACTGCAGAGGCATTCATAAGTGCCCACATTTGTGAATCGGTTTTCATCTGGACAGACTGACCGTTCAATCCTGGTGGTCTCTGTGCAGAAGTAAACTTTGCTTAATTCCGATAAGTCAAACTCACGACGTCACGTGACGTCGCGCAATGTATCGGGACTGTTTTGGCATTGCCAGCAATGGGGTGAGCGCAACTTCCGCCTGGTGCATCCGGCCTGCGGGCTGGCAGTTTGACACCGCTGGCTTAATTGAATGGATATGTCAGAATTCTATCCCAGAATTCTCCAAAGTGGTCAATATTGAACCCCAGGTGACAAGACAGGCTTAGGATACAGGAGGACCTGGACAGACTTGAACACTGGGAGCTATCTAACAAAGTATAGTATAGGGAGTATAGTATAGGGAGTACCTTGCTCAATAGTAGTAACTGTGAGAGGGATCTCGGAGTCCTAGTGGACAATCACTTAAATATGAGCCAGCAGTGTGCTGCAGCTGCCAAAAAAGCCAACACAGTTCTGGGCTTCATTAACAGAGGGATAGAATCAAGATCACGTGAAGTATTAATACCACTTTACAATGCCTTAGTAAGGCCACACTTGGAATACTGCATCCAGTTTTGATCACCACGATGTAAAAAAGATGTTGAGACTAGAAAGAGTACAGAGAAGAGCAACAAAGATGATTAGGGGACTGGAGGCTAAAACATATAAGGAACGGTTGCTGGAACTCGGTATGTCTAGTTTAATGAAGAGAAGGACGAGGGGGGACATGATAGCAGTGTTCCAATATCTCAGGGGCTGCCACAAAGAAGAGGAAGTCAAGCTATTTTCCAAGGCGCCTGAAGGCAGGACGAGAAGCAATGGGTGGAAACTGATCAAGGAGAGAAGCAACCTAGAACTAAGGAGAAACTTCCTGACAGTTAGAACAATTAACCAGTGGAACAAGCTGCCTCCAGAAGCGGTGAATGCTCCAACACTGGAGGTTTTTAAAAAGAGACTGGACAGCCGTTTGTCTGAAATGGTGTAGGGTTCCTGCCTGGGCAGGGGGTTGGACTCGATGACCTCCAAGGTCCCTTCCAACTTTATTATTATTATTATTATTATTATTATTATTATTATTATTATTATTATTATTATTATTATTATTATTATTATTATTATTATTATTATTATTATTATTA
>NW_015386819.1:423994-428293 GCF_001527695.2 Protobothrops mucrosquamatus
GGGGGGACATGATAGCAGTGTTCCAATATCTCAGGGGCTGCCACAAAGAAGAGGGAGTCAAGCTATTCTCCAAAGTGCCTGAAGGCAGGACAAGGAGCAACGGGTGGAAGCTAACCAAAGAGAGAAGCAACCTAGAACTAAGGAGAAACTTCCTGACAGTTAGAACAATTAACCAGTGGAACAACCTGCCTCCAGAAGCAGTGAATGCTCCAACACTGGAAGTTTTTAAGAAGAAACTGGACAGCCATTTGTCCGAAATGGTACAGGGTTTCCTGCCTGAGCAGGTCCCTTCCAACTTTATCATTATTATTATTATTATTAATTCTATCCCAGAATTCTCCAACGTGGTCAATATTGAACCCCAGGTGACAATGGGACTATCCATTATTGTTATCATTATTCATAGTACTAGTACCTAAAGTAGCATTTATTAAATTATGTTCATAGAATGAATGTTTGAGATTGACGAGCAACTTGAAAATACATGAAGGAATCGATAAACTAAAATCTAGATGGGAAAATAGGGTAGGATGATTTGGCAAGTTAGAAAGTGTAATCTTGTGTTTTTGTTTTTTTTTAAAAAGGTCACGATCAATTCTGTCACAAGCGTCAAGGGGATTGATAGAAAACAAAGAGATGGATTGTGTCCCATTAAATCCTCTGACTTATAGAATAATTATTATCAGTCAAAAGGAGAGAGGCTTCTGGCTCCCCAGAAGATTCAGTGTCTGTTCTGGAGCAAAGTTTGAGGGTTTAGCTTAGAGCAAATACTGCAAGATGGAAGAGGGAATGGCCATCATGCAGAAGTTTGTTCATGCCAAGTGGGATACTTTCCAACTGAAAATTGCTGAATATGTTCTGGCTATCACTTCTTATGGTGGAAAAATGGCACAGAATATAAAAGTATACATCATTATGCGTATGTTTATAAGCAGCAAATTGGTTTAGTTTTCAGAAAGCAGATTTAGAATGAGGTATTTGAAAGCTAAGCCAGAAATTTTAGAAAGATTCAAGAGGTGTCCCCTCTTTGTGTTCTTAAGCAGTAGAATTTCAAGGTGATTGTGTTGTACGCTTTTGCTGAAAACTTGAGTGTTCTCAAGGAATGGCAGATCATGAACATGAAGAACAGCAGAAATATCCTTTTTTTAAAAAAAAAATGGCATGGCAGTCAGGCCAAAGAAAATATAATGGAAAGTGGAAGGAAGGAGAAATTTGAAACAGGAGATATTTTCATAGATATTTCCATTAGTTCACTCAGTTCAGGAGGGTTCCTGCATCCCTAGATTTTGCCAGGAAAACTGGACTGTATTGGAAGGGATTGGGACAAAATAAAGCCAGAAATTATAGCAGGGGTGCCACTATTTATATGAAGAAGAAAGTCAATGGTCACGTGAAAGGTCAGTGGGAGAGTTATTTGAAATTAGACCAACTTAATGAAGGAATTATAGGTGATCAGAAATATTATTGCTCTGCTTCGTTAATCTGTCAAAAATATCTTCTGTGGAATTCTGTGAAAGAATTTGCTAGGGTGAAAAATAGAATAGATCACATAATATCCATAATGGATTTGGCAGAGATCGGTTCTGTCTGAGCAGTAAATTTTAGTTGATAGTGATCTGTTTTATGGAGTGGCAATAAAATTTGTCCCCGGCTTGATTTACTGATTTTTTAAAACTATTTTCTGAAAGAAATAATAAACACAAAATGTATTCAGTTCTCAAAGTTATATGTTTCCCTTCATCTGCAGTTAATTTATGTGTAATAAAACATGCCTAGGCTGAAGTTATAATCAAAATGGCATACTTTAATCTTAAAATAACAACAATGTCAGCAGCAGGATAGAATAATATGGACCAAAAAGCTGTGTTAGGAAGGCTTCTGGGACACAACATGTCCTAGCTATGTTTTTTTTTTTTAAAAAAAAGATGGCATTGCAGATACTCCCGTCTCTCATTGCCAGCAAAACTATGTAGAAGAACCAATGTCTAACCCAGAAAACAGCAGCTTCTGATATCCCTGCTGATTATGAGCAAGGGGTTCAGAGAAGATCTGGGAGATAATCAAAGATCCGGCCTATGATCTGGGGCAATTATTTCAGAAAGTCGTATTTCATAGAGATGCCAGCTAGTGACTTTTCAAATAGTAGTTTTCACACAAACAGATTTCTACCTGGATGCAGGGAAGCAAGATTGAATTAAGGCTTTTCTTCCTTTGATCCACGAGGCTGCTACATGTTTTCCAATCCCTTGCAAAGATCTAGAGAACTTATCTAGCATCCAGGTGGATAGGGCAACTTGGCAGCCATGGAGAGTCAACCGCTGTTTGTAAAATTTCCATGGGGTGGAATTAGAATGCCTCTCTCACCTGCTATCCTGTGCCAGGTGACCTTTCTGGGACTTCAATAGGTTCTTAGTGAATGCCATTGTGTTCCTCTTCCAAGTGATATTCATGTGGAAACCTTTGAAAATTACGCAAGGACCTGACCCTTAACATTGCTGGCTGTATCCTTCACTCCCTGGGCACCAGGCTATTGTTGTGTGCTTTGCATCCATGCAAGACATTGTCTTTGCCTGGTATGTTCTGAGACCGTGGTCAAGGCTTAGAAAGTTCTGACTGTTAGTGACAAAGGGAACCGTGCATGCTGATTGACAGCATATGTCTGGAAATGAACTTGCTTCGAGTGCCAAGGGAAAGAGACTGGAAAAGGGAAACGCTTTTAGTTTTCTCTAGAAATGGAAAATATGCATGAGATATACATTTTGCGGGGCCATTGAAAATATTCTTTGTCAGGGAATGTTAATCATATATGCTCACATACCATGCCAACCCACTTTCCCACTTCAAATCTTTTTCACAAGCCTAATTATTTCCAGTCACTTTCCATTACTAATGTTCCCACCTAGTCCCCATTTCAAAAGCATTTAATCCACCCATTATATCTGAGGGCTGAAGTGAAAATCTAACTAATAAAACTAACACAATACGAAAAGCATGCTTTCTCTGCTTTTTCCTTTCCTTTTCTTGAATATCACAAAGTAGCTTTTAAAAAAACCCATATTGTACATTTTCTTGCTTGCTATTTGATTGGAATGAATATAACAGTACAGTCATGTGGAACATGGGAGAAAAAAACCCCATGCTTGTGGTGATGTCCTTCTATTCTTATTTACAGTTTGTTTTGATTGGTTAAGTGGTAGACTAGCCCAGGAAGGGAATGAAATAAAATAATCCTAGGGATGTTCTGGTAGGATGACTGACCCTAAAACAGAACTATTATAGTGTAGTACTGGAATGGGCAAACTCTTTACATCCTTCCAGACCCCTTTCTCAGTTTTAGGAACCTTAGCAAATTGCACACTTGAAATTTGTTGATATACCTCTGTAAAACAAAAGAAAATTCAGAAATTAAGTTTGTGGTGCTTTTTCCCCCCTTAACCCCCATTCCACAAAGGAAATGAAATAGCAATAGCACTTAGACTTATGTACTAAGTGCTTTACAACACTCTCTGAGTGGTTTACAATCTCAGCATATTGTCCCCAACAATCTGGAGCCTCATTTTACTCGGAAGGATGGAAGGCTGAGTCAGAGGCGTAGCGTGGGGGGTGCAGGGGGGGCCGGCCGCACCGGGCGCAACATCTGGGGGGGCGCGCTCGCACTCGCAGCTCTCTGCCCCTGCCTGTGCAAATCCGATCCGAGCCGCCGGGTCGCCGCCCACTGTGGAGGGGGGGGCGCAAATTACTTGCCTTGCCCCGGGTGCTGACAACCCACGCTACGCCACTGGGCTGAGTCAACCTTGAGCCAGTCAGATCGAACTCCTTGACAGTGGGCAAAGTTTGCCTGCAATACTGCATTCTAACCACTGTTCCACCTCAGCTAAATGGACTAAAAGCCTTGCTTATACCACCTCTTGGGATGTCACTGAGCTGAGTGTAGTTCCTGATGGCAAAGTGAGTGATAGTAGCTGCAATTTAAGGGCTTGAGCAAAATGTTTCTGAATTGGAGAAACTTTCCTTTATGGCCACAAATCATTCTGAAAATGATGAAGCAAGTGTCAGGGGAAAGAGTTGATGCCATTTGGGGGATCTTGCAACTTAAATTTATGGCAGGAATAAATCTTATGGAGACTTAATAAAAACTTTCTGAATACTGGATACAAATAAATTGGAATGGGATTGAAGAAGGAAACTGCTCTGGGGTTGACTTAGTAATCAACAAAGGGTGGGAAAAATTAATCCAGCCAGCCAACTTAATTTAGCTTCTTTTATCCAAAATATCTAATAAAAAACTGAGGGGGAAAA
>NW_015386819.1:428891-432749 GCF_001527695.2 Protobothrops mucrosquamatus
TTAGGGGACTGGAGGCTAAAACATATAAGGAACGGTTGCTGGAATTGGGTATGTCTAGTTTAACAAAGAGAAGGACGAGGGGGGACATGATAGCAGTGTTCCAATATCTCAGGGGCTGCCACAAAGAAGAGGGAGTCAAGCTATTCTCCAAGGCGCCTGAAGGCAGGACAAGGAGCAACGGGTGGAAGCTAACCAAAGAAAGAAGCAACCTAGAACTAAGGAGAAACTTCCTGACAGTTAGAACAATTAACCAGTGGAACAACCTGCCTCCAGAAGCGGTGAATGCACCAACACTGGAAGTTTTTAAGAAGAAATTGGACAGCCATTTGTCCAAAATGGTATAGGGTTTCCTGCCTGAGCAGGGGGTTGGACTAGATGACCTCCAAGGTCCCTTCCAACTTTATCATTATTATTATTATTATTATTATTATTATTATTATTATTATTATTATTATTATTATTATTATTATTATTAATAGGATTCCTTGCTTTCAAGAGCAAAGTGGCTTTGCAAGTCTGTAAGCAAATCAAGAATGGTAGCAGGCATGTTCTTCACATTGGAAAGTAGAAGATAAATCTTCTCCTCCTCCACCTTTTGAGTGAGGAGATCAGGCCGAAGAATCCCTAATCCTGAATGCTGTGCCGTTCTGAAAATTCCATGAAGAACGACTAAGGTTACTCTTTCTTCCATCTGGCTCAAGGTCCAAAGAAGACGTGTCAATAAATGTCAAGCAACGAATCCAACTACCATTCCCTTTTACCAAATCCAGAGTACCAAAAGCATGGAAAGATGTTTCACAGAACAAATAAATATTTTTTCAGCATGATTGCATGTTTTCATGTAGTTACTGCTATAATTATACAGCATTATCATATCTTCTATGGCATGTGCTCCCAAATGCAGGCACTTAGAGAGCCAAGCTAGATGCTGAATGTGACATTAGATTAATGTTTTATTTCAGCATTAATGGAAGTAAATCATAGGTTACTTGAATTTTTAAGGAAAGTATTACATAGTTATATCTTTAATGTATCCAGAACCAAAGTTTCTAAACTAAATGCTTATCATGTAAGAAGAAAAGGGGGGGACAGCCTCATTTTTATGTCTTGTAAAAGATTTCTACTGAGAAAAAAGTAGACAGTGAAACATATTTTTGTTCTATTTAAGGTTACAGGTTAATTAGATATCATCTACAGAAAACCTTTCTTGTGTGTTTGGGTTTTTTAAAATTTTATTTTAAGAAAATAAAATCTTTAGAGCCTGATAATAATAGGAAAAGGTTACATTTGTCCACAAGAATAAAATAAATATAGAACTCTGCATCAAAGCAAACTCTTCATTTTCTCAGCTTCCTTTTGGTTAAGCACAGTCCAAAGATAACATAGATTGAACTATAAATATAAGATTGGCCAAGGGAGTGCCCTGGCCTGTGATTTAAGCAAGAATAGCAGGATATTTAGAGAATCTTTGGTGATAGCTGTTCATGACTCTAAAAATATGCAAAATTTATATTTATAGAAGTATTTTAACAATTATGCTAGCTTATTTTGTTTAAACATTTAAATAATTGCACCTGTCCTTAAACATATTATTAATGTATGGTACTAGAACAGTGATGGCGAAGCTTTTAGAGACCAAGTGCCCAAACTGCAACCCAAAACCCACTTATTTATCTCTGGGTGCCAGGTAGGCATGGCCCACTGGGTGGGCGTGGCTGTGGTGGTCATGGCAGACTGGGTGGGTGTGGCCAAGGTGGGCGTGATCACCTCGATGTTGTTCATGGGGAGGGATGCCTGTGGAGGCCGGGCAGGGTTGGGGGAGATCCAGGGGATCTGGCAGGTGGGGCAGTGGGCAGGAGGGTCCTGCGGGGCGAGGTGAGGCAGGGCGGGGGTGCCATTGTTGCAGGGCAAGGCGAGGCAGGGGCCAGGGTGGCTGCTGCCTGACACCATCGGCCCCCGCACACAGGCCAGCGAGCGCATGGGAGCCGGCAGTGTCCGTCAACTGGCACACTCTGGGGCTCCGCAGCCCACCACCAGCATTTCAGAGAAGCCGCCTCTGAGCTGGATGGATGGCTGACAGCTGAGGAGGTGATGCAGTGGGTCGTGCCTGGGAAAAGGAGAGCATGCAAGGCCAGGAGGGATGGGACGGGGGGAGGGAACCAGCCGTGCTGGGATGCATCCGGCCACATGGGACCTCGGTGAGTTAGCGGGTGGCTGGTTGAAGAGGGACGGTTGCCATCTCCGGAGCATGGCGCGCGTGCCCACAGAGAGGGCTCAGTGCCGCCTCTGGCACGTGTGCCATAGGTTCGCCACCACTGTACTAGAATAAGAAAAATGAAATAAATATAAATGAGCAAGTATTATTATGACAGGAAAGATGATGTTTCTATGGAATATCCAATGCACCAAAGTTCAGGCCAAGCATTTATTAATGAACTGATTTTTTTTCTTTAAATTACCTTACATAATCACCTATCGCATATGTAGTAATGGGGAATTAGGAGCTCCTCATATTGGAACATGTTACTTTGCTCTCTCATCCAGATACTTGACCAGTATATGAAGAGAATGTAAGTTCTGCTTCACACAATCTTATGGTGGATAAATAAGTAATTTTTTTTGCTTTCTTTATTGTTATTTTCTTTTACAAATGTGTATACTAGCCATTCCCAAATGTCTCTGAATGGCTAACCAAATTATAAGCAATAATATTAGTAGCACAGCTATGACTAAGTTGTACAGATATTCATTTCTGGTACCATTTAATTCTAGTATTAGAACTAAGACCGTCATTTCACATTTACTGAAAATCAGACATTAAGGTTCCTTTTCTACAATTTTGTTCCAACCCCTTTTTGAATGTTGTGTAAAATCTGAAATATTCTTCCATGTTCTCTCAAGAATCAGCAAGGCAGCTGGTGGATCTTAGAACCACAAAGAGATACAGTAGGTCAAAGAGCTTAGTGGAACCTCAATTAAGTCTTCGTACAAATCTGTCACTTAATCTGTTTTGATCTTCGTCTCAGCTAGGTTTCACATTGTCCTCAAGTTAAACAGAAGATGACTTTATTGGTAATCCTTTAGCAAATACTCTATCTGGCATTTGTAGTGAAATATCTGGTCAAAAGGCTCACTTTCTCTCTGCTTGCATATCCTGTCTTCCATCTTTCTGCCAGTTAAAGAAATCCACTGTTGGACTTGTTTCTCAGGAGCTCCTCTTGAAGGGATATATTTTTTATTGGCAGAGGCACAAATGTCATGTTGAAATAATCTGTCAACACCACATTTTAAACTGATAAAAGATCTCTCTCTCTCTCTCTCTCTCTCTTTCTCCCCCTCTCTTTCCTTAAGACACCATACTCACCAAAGTGAATTTGGATTTTCTCAGAGGAAAACTAACATCAAAATCATTATGCAGAAAGATACATCATTTGTCTGATAGTTGTACGAAATATGGAAATACTCCCTGGGTGATTCTGCAAAACAATTGGCAAGATGTTTAAGTATCTGCTCTTCTACGTTTACAAACAGCTGGTACACCTGCTCGGGCTAGAATAATGTGAGAAAATCTTTCCACATAATGTGAAAACGCAGCATGTTGACATATGGTCTAATCCTATTTGGTGCCATTCTGGGAAATAAGCATACGAGATTAGGAATTTGCGGCAGAAAATCATAAACAACTTATGGCATTGCAAGATGATTCACTATGTATGGGTAAATGAGTGCTACTTTATTAGCACAGCCATGATTATCAATGATGTTCTGCAGATGGCAGGTCCACAGAGAATAGGCTAAGAGCTCTTAAAAAGTGCTAAAATGTGGTAAGCACATTGAGGAATACAGCTAGTGCAAATA
>NW_015386819.1:433285-442918 GCF_001527695.2 Protobothrops mucrosquamatus
CTGGGATGTAAAGAAGGAATAAGTGAACCATTAATAAGGGGACCTGAAGAAAAAAATAGACTATCCCGAGAAAGATAAAAATGGGAGAAATAAATTCAGAATAACTCTGCCTTTTCTTTAGTACAAAATGGCATAGAGAAAAGCTCGGGCAAGCTTTGAAGATTGTGTTATTTTACCACATTACAATAAAGAGCATTCCTGAAATCCCCGCCATGTTTGGTGCTTACTTGGCCTGCCTCAAAGGGCCAACATCAATCAATATTTTAAGTTTCTCTTTGTCCCATCTTATTTATTTATTTATTAGTTTGATCTGGCCGTTCCCCTCTCAGATACATGACTCTGGATGGTTAGTAATACTAAAATAGTAAAACCCTCCTTAAGAGATTGCAGGACCAACCCTCTCTTAAATATGATTAACCACCACCAGGGCCTAGCCACATGTCCTTCCTGAGTGATCTTGACCACTCTCAGAGGACATGAATCTCTGACGTACGCTGCTGAGTTAACAGCCAAACTGATGTACGTTCCAGCAACAGCAACAGCAACAAGATCATCAAACATTGCTCCCTGCTTCTCACAGTGACCCCACATCTAGCAGATTTTCCAATTCTATCCTCTTCCAATAAAAGGGCTGTCTCTCATTATTACATTATTTTGGTACAATTTCCAGAAGTGGCTGCCATGCTACCTGCTCACCCTCTAGTACCAGGGCACCATAGAAGTCCAAATTTTCACCTCTATCCCTGCTCTGCTGCAACATTCTCTTTCATTCAGTTTTCCAGACCATCCTTTCAGTTGGCCTTTCTCTCATTCTCTACTCTTCTTAGTTTGTCTTCCAGGTCTGTTCAATCCACCCAGTCCTTCTCCACATTCACCTTGATTACTTTCAACCTTCCTCCTAGCTTCTTCCTGATTTTTAATATCAATCTATCTATATGTAACCCTAATGTTGACTTCAACTATGCCATTACCTATCCTACATGCCCAGATATATACTTGTCCCCTTAACCCAATAGGTTTGCAACATGTTATGTTCAGATAAACCAATCAATTGCATACCTTTGATCGTCAGCCTTGGGAAAACCTAATTGCTCCAGGTACCAAATCAATTTAGCCCTTTCTTCTTCTATGAAATGCCATGGTGAACTGTTTTTTCAGCTTTCTGTAGTGAAAAGATCATTTTAAATTTAGAAGCATCTTCCTTTGGGGTTAATGTGAGAGTTGAAAGAAGTGATGAAGGATAATACTGTATCTTTATACTTCAATTTGCTTAATGAGTGACACTTCCTTCACTAAAAAGAAGTGAATTTTTATTTAGCAATGATGGAGGGAACAAGTAAACCCTTTGCTCTTTATGTTTTGGCTTTTATCACCTCATTATGTGTTTCTATCATTTGCTTACATTGCTTGTTAAAACATGATAAAGTTAGTCTCTGGTCCTTCTTCTCTGACAGCTAAACAGTAAGTGGAAAATTCTTCCTTGCCAGGAGGAAAGGTTAGTGATCAAACAATCAAATTATTCTCTATTAAACTAGGATCAGTTCCATAGCTAATTAATCTTTTCTCAATAGTGAGCAGTTCTGTTTGCTCAACTGCTGAAGTTTGCTATGGGGATCATATTGGATTACTCTCTTATGCTCACTTTTAATTAACATTTGGAGGAAATATGATAGCAATGGAAGAAAAGCTGCTATTATAGGAACTACTAAGCTGTGTTTAGACTCAGTTAATATAGGTGGATGGATAGATGCTGGAAGGAGACAAACACATTTGTCTTATCCTAAAATGGGAGAGGGAAAACAGATTTGTCCTTTGATTAAATGTGGGCAAATTTAGGAATTCAAGTACCGAAGTCTGACTTTAGATTCACATAGTCACGTTTGTCTTTAAGGTAACTTAGCACAGAGATACAAAATCCTACTTTTCTACTAGGCCTAGCAGTCCTTCCAGAATATGATGAGTGCTAAACTTTGAGCTAAAGTTTATCACCCTTTTTGGGTTCATTCTCAGTAGTTTTTTTTAAACCTAATGATAGCAAATTACCCCAGAAAAAGCACTTTTAACTCATCTGGATTAAATACTGATTTCCTATTCTACATCCAGCTGATCATTAATACCAAACATTTTGTAGGAACTGAACAAATTCTTCAGATTTCATCTCTTGTGGGTTTTTTGTCACAGCAGAAACAAATCACATTTTAAGTTTACCAGTTGAAAAAGGAGATGAGGCCTATGGTTCTTTGTTGACCTGCTTCCCTAAATTTTCCTTAATGCCAGAACAAGGTGAAATGATATACCGTACCTGTTCTTCAATCCTTCTTTAATGTTCAACTAAGCACAACATCTGCATTCTTAGGGGTGAACATGAAGTTCCAAGAAGACCAGTGCAGTCTAAAATTCAAGTAATGTCATGTTCATGATGAAAACAGTGGCTGATCAACAATGGGAAAGATCTAGTGAACTTCAAACTCTGACTAAATATAGATATTTTGTATTCATAATTATGGTAGAAGACAGATGGCTCAGACTTCACAATAACTCTTTAGAGAATGCTCACCTACATTTTCAGGATGAAGGGAAGGCCAACATTTCAGTAGTAGATCCTCCTATTTGAGTGTAGTCAGTCTCAGATTTAATTTGTGTATGCATCAGATTTCAGCTTAAATTCCAGGTACGGCAGGAAATGACCAGTCCAACTGCCTTGAATTCTGCTGCCTCTCAGGGTGGAAAATATTGAGCTAGGCAGACCAAAATTCTGCCTGGAATTCTGAGTCAATCTAAAGCAGCTTTCTATTTTCCTATTTCATGAAACCTGGCACATCACGTGAAGTTGTTAAAATTTAAGGAGAAGCTGATGTTGCCAAAAACAAACAAACAAACAAACAAATAAATAAAACAAGTGATTCATTCTTAAAATCTTGTACTGTAATTTCAGTTATGAATTATTACTGCATGCAACAATGCTTACAGAGAATTAAGAAGTATGTGTGCTGCAGAGCTGTACACTAAGTGTGCAAATTATAATTACATCCTACATTAGTGTTGTCCTCCTTCTCTCACCTATAAAAGTATAGTTTGCGTGAGCTCTTAGAGGAACGATGTTCTTAACTTCAGATGTGGAGAGTTTTTAATATGTTGTAAGTCTGTTTCGTTATACAAAATTATAGAATGTTCCAATTAAAGAATTTTTGGGGTGGTGGAAGTCTGTATGCTTGTGGAAGTTTGAAAAAGCAGTAGAAAGGCTGCTTTTTGGACCCTGATATATGATCTCTCCATCCACGAGCAGCATGGTGGCCTAGTGGTGAAGACGCTCGCCTCCCACTCAGAAGGTTGAGAGTTCAATCCTAGACAGCAACAGATGTTTCTCTATCAGGGCACAATGAAAAAAATATCTGTTGCAAACTCTGCATGGCATCAGGAAGGGCACCCAGCCAAGTAAATGTTCAGTTCCATCCAGTCTCCCAGACTCTACCCTGAATTAAGGGATTACAGGGTCATAAAAAGGGAGTTATATGATCTCTCCGTCCCAACCCCCATCTTTAGGTGAATGAAAAAAAAAGTTAAACATGCATAGCATTCAAGTGAAGCCTATGAATGAAGTGCTGTAGCAGACTTCTGCTTTACTCTGGCTCATCCTGCCTTAGCAGGTGCCAAAAAGAGCCATAGAACTCATATTTGAGTAAGCTGGAGAAAAAAAAAAAATCCTATCCAAGTCAAGTATACCTCATTCTTTATTTATTATTTCTCTATGCTGGTCCACCTCTTTAGTCAACACATAATGGCCAAGTCTAACAAGGACAGTCTGCATTCTAACACATTTACAGTGGTCTGGCTGCTGATTCAACACTCCTATCAGGAGGAGACAAAACCTTTGGCTAGGGCCTAGTACCCAGTTGAAAGCAGTCAGAGTTAACTGGGCAGTGGGCGTCAGGCTCATAGTCTTCCAGACAAATAGCAGACAAGATACACCTTCTTATGATGCTGCATATAGTGAGCTAAATTCATAAATGAATTCTAAATTGTTTGTGGTAAAAACAGTCTTTAGGCAGAGGTGGCCAACATTCATAAGTCTGAGAAACTACCATCAGATTTACGAGTGTGGTCAGGCTACTATTAAGTCCCATTTATTTCAATGGTAAAGAGATTCTTAACAGTCTTGTGGAAATTAATGACCTTAAACATGATAGTTTTGGCTTAATAAAGGACTGAGTGGTCCAAATCTAAGAAACATTCTTTGTAAAAGTTTTCCTGTTGATGCCTGTCTCATGTCTCTTTCCATCTCCTTCTTTTTCTCTCCTGCAACTTCTCCTACCAGGAAGGGTGCTGACTACATTAAAATAAATGTGTAGCTAATAACCCAATAAAAAAAAATCCATTTTTTTTCTTTTACATTTGAAATCTGAATTTTGGTTTCAAATATTCAACGGTTGCTGTATCTTCTAGTGTATTATTCATATCATCCGTTGTGTGAGCATTATTGGAAACAGAACTGAAAGAGCTACTTAAGACACTGAGTCAAGAATTCCTGCTCCATAAGAATCCACATTTAAGCCTTTTCGACCTACCCAATAGTTTGAATAGTTGTTCCTGGTCTGTTTTCATATTTTCAAAGAGAACTTCACTGGCAAAATAAAATAAAATAAAATAAAAATCAAGAATTTGCATTTTTTTAAAATAAAAAAAAATGCAAGAGAATACCAAATATCTCCAGTTTGTTTTCTTGACTAGTACAGATTTGTCACAATCGCCCTAAGCAATTCCAGAAAAAGATGAACCAGAAGTAGTGACATAATTCCTGAAGAGTAAATGTTGGAAATTTCTGTGATGGGCTTGAGAAGTAGGCAGTATTTTCAACCCTGAAAGCCACATCTGATGTTGGATTATAAGAGGGTCTATATCAGGGCTTTTCAATCGGTGGTATGCGTACCACCTGGCAGGTGGCACGCAACATAGGCAAGTGTAACAGGGTGGGGTGGGGTGGATGAGCTGAAGCTGTGGCAGTGCCAGTGAGCTGAAGTGATGGCACAAGGCTAGGGAAGAATCAGCTGGAGCTGCATTGTTGCTGGGGCTCTGCTGAGGCCCCAGTATAATAATAATAATAATAATAATAATAATAATAATAATAATAATAATAATAATAATAATAATGATGATGATGATGATGATGATGATGATGATGATGATGATGATGATGATAAAGTTGGAAGGGACCTTGGAGGTCATCTAGTCCAACCCCCTGCTCAGGCAGGAAACCCTATACCATTTGGACAAATGGCCGTCCAGTTTCTTCTTAAAAACTTCCAGTGTTGGTGCATTCACCGCTTCTGGAGGCAGGTTGTTCCACTGGTTAATTGTTCTAACTGTCAGGAAGTTTCTCCTTAGTTCTAGGTTGCTTCTCTCTTTGGTTAGCTTCCGCCCATTGCTCCTTGTCCTGCCTTCAGGCGCTTTGGAAAATAGCTTGACTCCCTCTTCTTTGTGGCAGCCCCTGAGGTATTGGAACACTTGGCATCTGTGGCTCCAGCTGATTGGGGCTTCTGGCGGCCTCTTCTATCACTGGGAACAGCAGACAGGCCTCGGGGTGAGAGAGTCAGCTGGAGCTGCAGGGCTGCCGGGGCAGAAGCCCCAGGATTGGCACATGCAGCTCCAGCTGATGAAAGCTGTGTACAATGGCCAGCCCGGGAGTGGGTGACTCCATGGGGGAGTGAGACTGGGGTAGCGACCAATGCTGGAGCTCTCCCTGAGCCCCAGAGAGTGGCACACCCGGAAGAGAAAAGGAGGAGGAGGGGGGGAGAGAGGAGAGGATATTAAACGAGGAGGTTTTGGTGGGAGAAACCGCAGAGAAAAAAAAAGGCAATGGGGAAAGAGAGATGGAGAAGAAGAGAGGCTTCTGTGTGACAAGCAGAGCAATCAATGAAAGAACAGAGGCTGTGGAAGGAGAGCCCAGCAGGCAGTGAAAGAGAGGGAGAGGAGAGGGAGAGAGGAAGAAGGGCTGACTAGCCACCTGATCACCAAGGTAGTGATGCATATTAATAAATATGGATAAATTCATCAAACGTTCATCAGTGCAAAGGGAAAGTAATTCAGCAATGGGACCGCCACTGAAGAAATTAAAACCCATACTTTTTTCCTTTTTTTTTTGTGATCAAGTTTTGACATCTTGCTAAGCACTGCTGGTACCTGTGTATTGTTATGTTCTAAAAGTGGTACAATCTGTGAAAAGGTTGAAAAGAACTGGTCTCGATCTCATTCATCGCAGTATTTATATTTGCAAAGATGTTATAAATGAACTATTTTAAAGGAACTTAACTAACATTATTTAATGCTATAGAAGTGCCCTCTTTCTTGTTCCCACTTTCTTGTTTACTCTTTTGTACAGTCTATTTGGTTTTCCACATTCCAAAAGCTCCCCGTCAGATATGCTTGATGGGACCTTTGAAAGGTTGGCTTGGGGTGGGGGTAGGCAGTAGAATAATGTTGGATAGTATATGATTTTGGATATAGAGTTTCACAATGCAAACATATCTGAATTAAGCTCCCAAACACTGAATACAGGAATTGGAAGATTTTTTTTTTAATTGCATACTTCTTCTTAGAAATAGGTAATGCACATTGGAAATGACAAGTTTCTACATTCAGAGAGACTGTAAGTTACATGTATGGACTTGGATTCTCTCCTTGCAGATGTGGAAGCTGCCACTCATCCTGAATTAGGCAGTCTAACTCAACATCATTGACACTGACTCTTACCAGTTCTTCTTTGAAATGCCAGGGATTGAATCTGAGATCTTTGGCATCCAAAGCAGATTTTCTAGTGCTGAGAGGTGGCTTCGTTATTGCTGCTAACATCTATTCTCTCTTTTACCTTGAGATTTTTAATTGCTATAAATAATGAATATTTTTATATGTTTACCTGCTTTATAATTTGGTTGCACAGTGCCTAGAGTCACTTTTTGTGAGATGAATGGCTATATAAATTAGATATATATGACCTTCCCTCCCTCATAGCTGTATTGCTGGAAACTGTGAGCTATTTAAGCCATTTAATGTTGTATGGTTACTTGGAAAATTTCACAAAATCCAACAGCTTAATTTCACAGATGATCCAAATACCAGAGATAGATAACAGGTAGCTGCATAAATAGGTAGTAAGTAGAGAGATACTTAGCCAAAAATCAAAGGGAGCCTGATACCACTTTTTCCAACTATCACATTTTATTGCTACAAGACCTCTTCTGATTTTTAGCTGCAATAGATGAACATGGGTTTATAAAGTCTATATAGCTATTAGAAGCACTTCCTGTCATAGTAAAGGTACATCAGTCGTAAGTATCTAATAAATACCATTTTTGCTTTCTTCAAAGGAAGAGTTGTACTAGGTTTAAAAGCTGATAGTAGAAATGATCAGTTCTGCAGACATAGTTAATACATGATCCTTGGTTTGCTTATATCTCTCTATAAATCTTCTTTAATCCTCACATAAATGAAGGGGGAAAACATCAGCAAACAGATTGATGCAACTCTAAATGATTGATGGGTAATCCTGAGCTATAAAGGAAGGAAATAGATGAGGATAAGGATGACAGCGGTGTGTGGGTGGAAGATTATAGCAAGCACCTGCCCATACTAGGGTTTAAATCAATGCAGCACTCATCTCAACTACTGTGGTTATAATACAACTTGATAAATTAAATAACACTTGGTTGTTTTAGCAAGCAACCTTCAGCAACACAGAGAGCACTTATTGGACCCTGTCCTGCACCTGCACTGAGTAGCTTCCTTCCAAATCTCAGTCAAGCCTTTCTTTCAGAGGTGTCATATTAAGTCAGGTCAAAAGGAAGAAAGACATGCGTTCACATTAGAGCCCTTTGTCATTAATATTAGATTGGTACTACTGCCATCTGCAACAACAATGCTCCCCTTCCATGCAAATAAAATTCAACAAATGCCAGAATTGCTCATGTTTATATATCTGATATAATACTGGAAATGATTGGCATGACGTAGATTTCCTGGAATTAACCTTTTTGATAAAATGCCTAAAGCCATCAGAGTTAGCAGTGGGGCTAATCTTCTTGATCTCATGCAGTGCTTTGCTAAACCTGCGCTTTAACAAACGTATTTTTAAATACTAAACAAGAGCCTAATTCGCTCGGTTGCTGAGTTCAGGTAGCCAAGTCAATGACATACATGCAGCTGTAGATATCCGGATAAAGATTATTTTCACCTTTAATAATAGAAGGCCAAAATCAAGGAAACACGTCTGACATTTTTTGTAATTTAGCAATGAGCAGGTTGACCCTCATATGGCTACCATGCTCCTTTTTTTTGCAGCAGGACCCACAAACATTGTACAAACAAATTTCAATTTAATCAAGTCTATTTCATGTAGAAGATGAAAGGGGTCAACCTCTGCAGTGAGCATATCAGCCAGTGTCCTTGAGTCCTTGAAAGTAATTCTTTCAATAGTGTTTGCGACTCAGTCTGCATGTCCACAAGAACACCTGGAGCATGTTCTGGAGAGAAATATCACCTCTTGAGTCAGGCTGCGCATTTGATGTAGACCAGTGGTTCTCAACCTGTGGGTCGGGACCCCATTTGGGGTCGATCGACCATTTCACGGGGGTCGCCAAGCAAGGCTGTCCACCATTTTTTTGTCCGCCATTTTTTTTTGTCCGCCATTTTTTTCCCCTTTTCCGGCGGGTGCCTTACCTCCCTTGGGCTGGGCCAGCTGGTGGTCGGCCTGCTCCGTCTCTGCCACTTGCCAGCTACGCCTCGGCCAGCGCAGGGGGCGGAACCATGCATGTGCGGTGCTCCCGGGCAGGGAAAGTCCTCGACTTACGACCGGTTGGGCAGTCCTCGACTTACGACCGGTTTAGTCCTCGACTTACGACCAGTTTATTCCTCAACGTACGACCGGTTTAGTCCTCGACTTACGACCGGTTGGGGTCGCGGCATTAAAAAGGTTGAGAACCACTGATGTAGAAAGTCAGATGGAAGCATGTTGCTGATTTTAACTCTTTGTGCAATTCTCCCCTCTGCGCTAAGCTTTGTATAAACATAAGTTGCTGAAATTGGTTACCATTGGTTTAATGTTATAACTTATATCTGTTTCTCTGCCTGCTTATCTTTCATGCCCCAAATGTTTTAAGCTGCTGTATTAATAACAGTTTCACAAACATATGCATCATACTGGATGCAAGCATGGTCCTCCGGCATCACATTAAATCATTATTTTTATGAACAGCTAGAGCATTGATAGAGCAAAGATATTCTCGAAACAATTACCATTTTTGCTTCTCTTTTCTCATACAAATATCTCATACCACCAACACTGTTTTAGTGAGTCTCTCTCTTGATGGGGAGCCAAGGCCAAATGGTTTCTCACTGCATGACTGGTTTCTTAGAACAGCTAATATTCTATTATAGCCAGAAGTGGGATTCAGCCGGTTCGCACCAGTTTGGCAGAACCGGTAGCTAATTTTTTATTGCCCAGGCCCAGAACGGACTTCCAGAAGTGGCATCCACACAGAGAACCGGTTGTTCACATATTTGAATCTCATCACTGATTATAACCCAAAATCTTCTAGGGATATGAAGTGGGACCATATGTGCTAAGGTGCTGCTGAGATCATG
>NW_015386819.1:443018-456329 GCF_001527695.2 Protobothrops mucrosquamatus
CACACACACACACACACACACGTAATTTGCCTTCTTTCCCAAAGAGGTAATTCTGTGGAACCACAACCATGTATAATTGTTTAACCACATTTTAAAAAAAATCTTTCTTATATGTTCTTCATATTAGTACCCATAATTTCATGATAAAATTATGGGGAAGAGGAGATAATCTGTAATTTAGCCAACTTCACATTTAAAAATATTTTTGGGGAAATTTTTGCTAGCCTTTTAATCAACACATATGCTGGATTGCAAATCCCAACATGCTCATCCAGCCATGCTACAGAGCACAAGACTAGAGAAAACCTATTAGCATATTTTACATCAAGACTTTTCCTGATTTCCATCTTCATCAAACATTCATGATGAAAAATTGCTTTCTACAGGGTATCCATTAGCTACCAACACGGAGACTAATAAACAAAGCGTGAGTGCTTTAGATAGCAAATTGAAATGAGTCACAAAATATACATAACATGTCTTTCCTGTTTGGTGCGTCACAGAGATAATGCTTTTTCCTTAACAACAAGCTTATGAAGATTGGAAGTGCAACCTATTTTTTAAAAAAAGCTTGGTTAACAGAAGCTCAGTTAGCAATGCTAACTGCTTTGTTTGCTTTCCAATGAATTATATCAGGAAAAAGTAATATGCAAAATGACCTTTATAGCCCAAGATATTTTTAATCTATATTTATATATATATGTATATATATGGATGCAACAAGGCTCTGTAAATATGTGTATTATGTAGTTATCTGATCTGTGAGCTCTGAGTACAAACTCAGCATCACATCGGAGGAAACTATTTTGTAATGGACTCATTAACCTAAATGTCATGATCCTAGATAGAGAGTTGAGAAGGAAATAATATCAAGGCTGTCAGAATCAACTGATATTGCGATTAGCCTGAAAAGTAGGGGTATTCCTTTCATTAGGGAAAAAAGATGTATTTTCCTTGGGAGGAGGAGGTAGAACATGGGTGTCAAACTCAATTTCATTGAGGGTCACATCAGCATTGCGGTTGCCCTCGGGGGGCTGGGTGGGTGTGGCCAAGGTGGGTGCAGCCTACCGGGTAGGTGTGGATGGAGTGGGTGTGGCCTATTGGGTGGGTGTGGCCAGCTCTACATCGTTCGCGTCAAGGGTGCCTGTGGGGGCTTGGCCAGGAGTGGGACAGATCTGAGGCATGGTCCACTGGAGGAGCCTCACCGTTCCTCTCAGGCCATGCGGGGGCTGGATGGTGGTGCGGGCTGTTTCCAGATGGTCTTGTGGAGCTAAGACTGAATGCGTTTCAGCATAGATGGCCATCACAAAATTGTACATTGGCTCCTGGCCGGCCTGGGCCAGGGCCAAGGCAGCGGGGGCCGTTCCCTCACTGTTTCCAGGATGGCTTCATGGGCCACATGAAACCACTTTGCGGGCCGCATCCGGCCCCCGGGCCTTGTGTTTAACATGTCTGAGGTAGAAGATACAGAAGAATCTGCCAATGGGCATTTCAGATCCTGCTGTCACCTCTTGAGCTTTTTTGCAATCCCACAACCAGGTTCAAAGTGAGGGTCAAAGGTCTTCTCATCTTCAACAATAGGTTGAAATGTTATTGCAGGGATGCCAGGAGCAAACAAAAAATTGTCTTAGTTTGCTCAGACTGAAAAGCAACTCAAAATTAATACTAGAAGGAATGTTTCAAGCATCATTGCAACGTTATTTGGAATCTTGGAGAGGTCATTTAAATTTAAAATCATATCACGCCTCCTTTCTAAATAGATGCCAAATCACACGCTGTCAGCCTTATGTGGTAGTCAAGACAGGAAACATGCCCAGATGAACTAATTCTACTTCATTCTAAGGTTATATTAACAGAATCTTGCAAATCTTGCAAAGAACATCCATCCCCTGTTGCTTTTAACAGCCCAAGAAACTAGACAACTCTAACAAAATAAAATTCAGTGGTGAAAAAAGTAAGGTTCTACATTTAGGCAAGAAAAAACAAATGTACATGTAAAGCATAGGGGGTACCTTGCTCAATAGTAGTAACTGTGAGAGGGACCTTGGAGTCCTGGTGGACAATCACCTAAATATGAGCCAGCAGTGTGCTGCAGCTGCCAAAAAGGCCAACACAGTGCTAGGCTGCATTAACAAAGGGATAGAATCAAGATCACGTGAAGTATTAATACCACTTTACAATGCCTTGGTAAGGTCACACTTGGAATACTGCATCCAGTTTTGGTCACCATGATGTAAAAAGAATGCTGAGACTCTAGAAAGAGTACAGAGAAGAGCAACAAAGATGATTAGGGGACTGGAGGCTAAATCATATAAGGAACAGTTGCTGGAATTGGGTATGTCTAGTTTAACGAAGAGAAGGATGAGGGGGGACATGATAGCAGTGTTCCAATATCTTAGGGGCTGCCACAAAGAAGAGGGAGTGAAGCTATTTTCCAAGGTGCCTGAAGGCAGGACGAGAAGCAATGGATGGAAACTGATCAAGGAGAGAAGCAACCTAGAACTAAGGAGAAACTTCCTGACAGTTAGAACAATTAACCAGTGGAACAACCTGTCTCCAGAAGCGGTGAATTCTTTAACACTGGGAGTTTTTAAGAAGAGACTGGACAGCCATTTGTCTGAAATGGTGTAGGGTTACCTGCCTGAGCAGGGGGTTGGACTCGATGACCTCCAAGGTCCCTTCCAACTTTATTATTATTATTATTATTATTATTATTATTATTATTATTATTATTATTATTATTATTATTATTATTGTTGTTGTTGTTGTTGTTGTTGTTGTTGTTGTTATTGCTATTGCTATTGTTGTTGTTGTTGTTGTTGTTGTTATTATTATTATTATTATTATTATTATTATTATTATTATTATAGACAAAGTCTGTTCTGGGATATTGGCCTCATCCACATTCCATCTGAAGGCCAAACTGCCTCTTACCCAACCATTCCTTTGCCTGTAGCTCAGTCCCTTGTCTCCCAAACTCATTCCCACATACCCTTTACAAAGGGCTTTTTTTTGACGGATTTTCCAGAGTTGCATTCTTTTCCTATTGTTTCCCTTCCTATCCTCATTTGGTTTTGAAAATGCCCCGCTGGCGGTACGGTGCGAGCAGCGTCCCCTCCTCCGCTCTAGGAGGAACCATGAGGTACCGGAGTACCACAGCCAGAGCGTGACTTGATTGGCTGGGTTGGACCATGTGGAAGTTGATGGTGGCGGTGGGAGACACATAAACATGGAGGATATCCTTCACGAGAGGGTGAGTGAGCCTTTTGCCTTCCCTTACAGAAGGTGAGGTGTGAGGTTAAAAAGAGGCGAAGCGAGAGGAAAGAAAGGTGGCTGGAGTGGAAGCTTGCCCGACAGCGAAACTTTGCTGTTTCGGTTCCTTGGGTAGTTCAAAGGCTGGGATGTCTACGAAAATCTCTTTTTAGTCTTTATACTTTATATTCAAACTGCTGAGGGGAAGAATAAGAATAAAGCCAATGTCTTGTGATTTGGCGGTATTATTATTAATAATAATATATATTAATTATGTATTGGTCAGATGTAAAGGTAGACCTACAGTATGGGGTTTAATCAGATCTATTTATTAAATTGGGTTTAACTTAAAGATAAATTAAAAGTAATGTGTTCACTGACGAAGTTTCAACTTTAATTTGTTTGAAGTCAATATCCATATTAAACTCCAAATGTTTAACTTACCTTGAACAAAATCCTAGTCTTTTAGATATACTAAAAATTGAAGGTTTTTTTTTCCCAATTACAAAGGTAAACCTTGTAGGGTAGGCAAGGCGGGTTGTACGACATGTATGAGTTCTGGCAACTTTTTTTCTTTTTCTTTTTTACAAAAAAAAGCACTGCCTTTACACATGCCACTTCTCATTTGGGAAAGGTCATTTAGGACTCTGAGTATAGGAATCCAAATTAAAACTTGTTAGATGGCTGTGTAGCTTTTGCTTGAACACATCTAATAAAGGGAAGGCCTGAGTAATAGGTTGCACGAATTACTCATAGAATTATTCTTTTAAAATCAGTTGGGCATTACCTTTTTATAATTTAAATCTTTATGCACAGAGAGAAAAACAGGTATTGCCATTCTTCTATGTGTCATCCTATTATTCCATATTCTGCAGTCTGAATTAATAGACAACAGTTCTTGACCTTCCCCATGATGTCCTTACTTTCCTGCTCAAGGCTTCCAGCTTCTACAATACCTTATCTGGCCTTGTTTCACTTTATCTTCTGAATCTTCCTGTTCCCCTTTAGCAGCTGTGGTGAGCTATGCACCTGAACCTATAAAATTGGGTTTGGTTTGGTTGTGTGTGTGTGTGTGTGTGTGTGTGTGTGAGAGAGAGAGAGAGAGAGAGAGAGAGAGAATTTGATTAGTCAACTTTTTCGGCAATATTTTCAGAAGCAGTTTGCTTTTAGCTTCTTCTCAAATCTGAGCAAGATGCTCAAATCATCCAGCAGAGTCCTCTGCCTAAGGCAGGATTATAACTCCATCTCTGGGTTTCCAATCCAGTGCCTTTATCCTGCCTCACCAAACTGGCACTCCCTAAAGTAATCGCTATGCAAT
The DNA here is from genome assembly GCF_001527695.2 of Protobothrops mucrosquamatus. NCBI lineage: Eukaryota > Metazoa > Chordata > Lepidosauria > Squamata > Viperidae > Protobothrops > Protobothrops mucrosquamatus. The sequence goes on from NW_015386819.1 coordinate 447,589, forward strand.
AAACAAGGATGCTCAAGTGCCACCTGGTGAACATTTCATATATTTAAACCCTATTGGAACTGAAATACATAATTGAGTTCTTGAGTCACTTCAATTTCAATCAGATGCAAGCACGAGCATCCTTCATCCTTCCTATAAGTACCTCTAGCGTCACCAGAGTTCAGTTCTGATAATATTTATTTAGAACTGCAGCTTTAGTAAGCCATCAACCTGCTTACCTGTATCTTTAAGATGCAGAAACATGCTTCTGGTCACTGGAAGCATTGATTTATAACAGGTAGATGCCGCACAGAGTAGTGTTTGTTCTTTTGCCTTTGCTTCACATTAATTGTAGCTGAAACTGGAGCAAAGAGCATTTGCCTAGTTTTATCACAGCAATAGCTAGGTGCAGCCTCTTAATATTCAGCAAGGAACAGATGGAGGAAGCCAAATGTACTGATTAGTATCTCATGAAAAGAAGATCCATGTTCCTGCAGGAAGCCAAGCAATGTTTTGATGTGCCATTTGTATAACATCAATTTGGAAGAAGACAGGAGGTTTAAGAAAATGAATAGAACCTGGATTGTGATTTTAATAGTCATCAAGACAAAAAATAAACTTATTTGTCACCTACTATTGTGTGAACTTTATTGACACAAAGGAGATTGCAATGGGTAGAATCCAACTATAGCAGTTTCCATCCACCAATTGAAAATTGCCCATTTAATTGATGGAAACCTTAAATGAGTTAAAAAAAGAACCTCACACAAATTGAATTTGGCCCTTAATTCTAAAATTCCCAAGTTCTGCCAAACCTGTGTAGAAGAATCGTTCCATCATTTGAAATGAGGGATTGTACACCATGCGTAAAGCATCACTTCTTCCACTCATTCTGCCTTAACAATAGCATTGGTAACGTTTACAGAAATCTGAGTATTCCCTCACTCAAAATCATAGCTTAGAACAACAGAATTGGCCTATCCATGTATATCTATTATTTCTGCCCCATAGAGATCTGGAAAAAAGCACCTCCATGACCTCTGTTCTCTCTGGACTTGATTAAATGCAGAGTACTCTGCCAAACAGAAATATGCAGTGGAAGAGACTTACCTCCAGACTTGTCAGTAAATTAACTATGGCTTTAGCTGTTTCATCCGGGGAGGAAAATCAGTTGCAGACATTTCATGCAACTTTAAGTCTTTTGTAACAAGGTTAGAATTAGGAAGAGGACCATTGCAATAAAGAATGGTAGCGTTCACTTATTAATTTCAGCAAAGCAGCGAGCAAAGCCTTCCATCCAATTCTGTTTGGTTTCGCTTTTTGCTTTATTTAATAAAGCACAGAAAGAAGGATTAAAAAGGTAAAAAAAGTTTGCAATTTCAAATAATTATGTGTGTCTGTGTATTTACATATATAAAAATTGTATATGGGTATGTGATAGAGTCTCGCAGCCACACTTATATATGAAAGGTTTTACATGACAATTTCAATAAAAGACAATCATATTTATTTGGGCATAATTGATGTCTATTGGCAACTTACTCATAAAATGCAAGTAATATCCACTCAGTAATTGGGGCCATTAATTTGTCTTTCCAGTTTTGAAGAACTAAGCTCTTGGCAATAATAAGAGCTTGGAAAAACCATTTCTGATATCCAACTGTCAGTTTCCATGCAGTAGTTGAAAAGAATGTGTTTATTCAAAAATATTAAATTTATTTTTAAATCAAATTAGTGTTTGAAATTACTTCTTCCCCGAAACTAGTAACAATAGGATATTGTGAAATGTATACTTTAATGAAACATTATTCTTGTTGCTTCTCCAACCACACAATGATTTATTATTTCCTTTTCTATACAAATCTAATGGGATTCAATAAGTTTGAAATATTATATTTTATGGCACAAGCCATACTCTAATATCTAAGGATGATTTTGGTACTGATCGTTTAGGTAGAACAGAAGCTTCCAATTCTTTATTCCATTTAGCCTTTAAAGTTTGCATATCAAAAGACTAATTGTGTGCTTTGGTCTCATAGGACTTAATAACTCCGTTTAATAACCCAGATGTCTCTAAACTTGAAAATATCACTGGTCCAAATGTTGTAATTGTACATTCTACCAGTGGGTGGCAACTGTCAAACAGTATTTATTTTTTAATGTAGAAATAATAAAAACACATTTTTATCATCTACTGTATTAGTTGAACTAATATAAGGATCTCAACATCCATCCAGATATTCCATAAAACCATTTTTAAATTAATGTGGAGATAAGAATTATCCCATATTATCAATAGAAGAAGAATGATCATTTTCCATGGAAATTATATACTACAATTTTCAAATCAATATGATAGTGACAGGGGATAATGTCAATCTTTAACTGACAGTTTTTCAAAGTTATCTTTGGAATTGAGGAGCTCCATAGAAATGTACAAAAGCTTTTGTCTTTTTGAAAACATTTTCTGGATATGTATACAGGTATTTTTCGCAAAGGATAAAGTATCCTGGGAATTGCATTCATTTTAAGATTGTTCATCCTATATAATATAGGATGTAAGGCTTAATAGCACTTATCTATCAACATCTGGAAAGAAAAGCTTCCAGTGAGGAATGGCAAGTTGACATCCCACAGTTACTGGGAGAAACAATGGCTGAAAATGCAGCTGGATGTTTGACCTTGAGCATCAGAAATCTCTCTGGAGAAAGAAGATACCTTGAGATCACCCATACGTACTCCTGATAGCTGTTTACTCCTGTTGGAATAGAAGGCAGAAATGGATGTTTTCGCAGTCTGGGACTTATGGGACATGTGGGATTCTACAGATCTCAGAGCTGTTAATGTAGCCTTTTAAGGTTTAACGAAACCTTACTTTTTTCATCAGTTTGGAGTTTGCTTTTTTTTTTAGCTGCTTGTTAAATATTTAATGCTCACAAATTTTTAAAACATCCAGACCCATATTCACTGAGTAGGTTTTCCTTCAATCTTTTAATTAATAAAATTTTGAATTTATTTTTTTTTATTTTTTTTCCAGTATATATAGAAAAATGGTGATTACAGTGTTGATTTTAGAAAATTTTAAATGGATTATGTTCAGATGGACTTGAATTAAAGAAGGACATTGAAGCTAATTAAAAGGATCCTTTCCTGTTTAATTCAAAGGATTCATAGTATGGAGGAAGTATTACTTCACCTTCCCTACCATTTACAGCAGTGTTATTCAAACTTGGCAATTTTAAGGTATGAAGATTTCAACTTAAGGTATGAAGTTCCGGAGCCAGCCACCCACTTAATCCTTTTTCTCTTCCCGTAGTATCAATCCTGTCAATAAACCTGTATATCCCTCAATGTAATTGAAGTTTATTAATAAATGTTTTAAAATCATTATATAAGAAAGCATTCTAGTTTGGATGTATATACAAAACCTTATCTATTATGGTCAAAGAAACAAGTAAAAATTGTGATAAATTGAGCGGCAGGAGATCAGTTTTACTTTTAAAAGATGTTTATCATATAAATTCTCAGGTTTACTATATAAATCCAAGTAAATTTAAAAAAAAATTACTTGGGGGGCTATGTTCTTATTATGAATGGCTGTGACAGTTTTTCCTTTTATCTTTGCTTCAGTTTGTTGGTTAAGGTTGTGCCAAGTCTTTCACTATTTTTCCAATACTGTTGTAAACATGTTAACATAAAACTACTTTACTATGATAAAATATTATCAATCAATTAATATTCATCTTATTCAGGGGTCTTCACACTTGGCCCTTTTATGACTTGTGGACTTCAACTCCCAGAATTCCTCAGAACAGCGTGCCTGACTGAGGAATTCTGGGAGTTGAAGTCCACAAGTCATAAAAGGACCAAGTTTGAAGACCCCTGATCTTATTGTTGCTTGCCTATGTAGGCTGATAGCGGCATATCTGTTGCCAAAGATTTTGAAAATTTTGAAGTTAGTTTTATAATTTCTTTTTTAAATCATTGATAACCTTCCTATTTCAAAGTTGGGAATATATAAGGAATGTATAGTCCTGCTGGGATGCAACAAATGCTAGAGTTCCATCAAATTTAATTTATTTGTGTATGATTTAACTGTGGTTGTTACTAATCATTATATTTTATGGGTGGATGCATTGCTATCTAATTTAGAATCTAATATCTCATTAAAATCTGTCACTAGAATAATATGGTGATAAGAAATATCATTTAAATGATAAAAGCACTCATGAAACTTAGAGTGGGAGTCTAAATCAAGACAAAACTGTAGACATTAATCATACCTGTAAAAACATAACCAAGTAGAATTACAAACTAATATATTTTATCTGTTATAATAGATTGAACCTATAAAGGGGAGTTAGTATGGATTGAAATAGCCATCTGTTTGCCATTTGGTTGAGGTGGTAATCAAATACACTTGCCCAACCCAGTCTCTGAATGAAGAATTTTTATCTTTCTCAGTTAGTTGTGCATCCTGTAAAAAAAAAACCAGCATCAGATTTTGAAGACCTGGGATCAATTAAAACTCCACATTGCTTTCTAGATCCTCCCTCAACTCCTTCACTTTAAAATCAACCGAATTTAGTTTAATGTATTCTATTGGCTTACATCTTCCAGGATTCTAATAAAGAATGTCTCAACATAGGGGCAGGAATATCATGTGTTAGATGGATATACTGCTGGCTGAATGATTGTACCCAAGAAATATACATTAGTGGTTCCATGCCAATCTGGAAATGTTGAATGGCATTCCACAAGACTCCATTCTAGGCCTTAGGCTGTTTCATATATTTATAAATTATTTAGACAGGGATGAAAAATATGGTTTTTAGATTGCTGGTAACTGGAGAAGGAATAGTGCAAAATGTAAAGGATAATCTGTTTTTCCTCAAATTAGTTCAAGAGAGCTTACACATGAGAAAGTTCCTGTAATTTTTACAGCAATCTGTGTTTTATTGTAGGCTGAAATACACGACTGACTTTAGGATCAATGGATAAGATTCAATTAAGAATTAGAAATGGTATTTTGTGAGCATTTTAGATTGTTACTTTAATATGTTTGAATGTTTAATATATATCTATATCTATATGTATATATATCTATATGTATATATCTATATGTATATATCTATATGTATATATCTATATCTTTATCTATCTATCTATCTATCTATCTATCTATCTATCTATCTATCTATCTATCTATCTATCTATCTATCTATCTATCTATATCTCTATCTTAGCACAGGGTAACTCTGACAGATAAAATCTGTGAGTTAGAGTAATTAGCATACATAAGCAACAGAAAGAAAAGCACAATAGTAAAGAATTAAAGTATTAAATACAGCAATTGATGAAAACCAGCAGGATGATTCACTGAAATATAATAGAAGGGAATATCTGTAGCTTAGGATTGAATGGGGGCATTCTTGGTGATCTTGGTGATCTTTGCCTGCAGACGTTTCATTACCTGACTAGGTAACATTTTCAGTGCTACAAGGAAGTGGAATTTGCTCTTTGCTTATATATAATGATTCACCCTGTCAGTGTTGGTGAGGTATTGTTTTCTCTTTGTAGTTATATATATGCATGGAAACTGAAAATCATTATAATATGTGTGAAATGTAATTGGATTTTGTTCAAAGGTTTGACAAATCTCCAGCTAAAGCATCTTTCATAGCCAAAGATAAGCCGGTATGATGCTCTTTGATTTGCCCCATTAAGGTAAAGTGATGATAACTAAAAGGAGTCACTCCTTATAATATAATGTACCGTCGACCTTGACTGCGAGTGTTTTTGGCCTTTTCGAAGACGTGTACTTCGGAGAAGACTGATAACGTCAACACTCTCAAAGCAACTGGGCCAGGCAAAATAAACAACACAGCAGGCAATGGTATTTTCTCACAACTCAGTTTTAAATGCACACTTTGCCTGAGATTCGGTCAAAGATAAATACTCCTTCAAAGGTCTTCAATTTGTTTTTTTATTTTAAATTGTATTTATTTTATTGTATTTGTTAACATCTAGGTCACCAAATCCCAGAAACTCCCAGCAGTTTGCAGAATTATTACAGAATTGCAGAATAAAACCACAAGGCATACCATATGAAACTTTTCCACCCTTACTAGAAAAAAAGATATCATATGACAATTTCTGCTCATCACTAACATTTCTGTGAAATGATAGCCTCTTCAGGGCCCTCTGACTTTTTCAGGGGTTAGTTGAAGGTCAGCGGCTAGTTGAAAACCAGCAACCAAGAATGCTCTCTACACTAATCTTAATTTTGCAAGAATGATAAAATTCCCAAACTGACTGATGGTAGGAGTCAACATCGGTCCTCAAGCAAATATAACACAAAACGTGTCTTGTGGCTTATGAGTCATAGTGACCTAGGAAATATTTTAGATGCTTAATCATATGTAGGTTATGTATATAGCAGTTTGGAGCTAAATATTGTTCAATGGTTGAAATGTTCAAACAGTCATCAAGAACAGTTTGAGGATATATTGAGCAGAGTTAAACCATGTTCATTTCTCCTGAAAATTAAAGAAAAACATTTGTCTTTAGGCCTCAAGTCTTTCAATTGTCATTATTTTTAAATTGTCATGTTTCTAATCATGGCAATTCACTTTATTCACCAACATATATCTAAAAGGAGAATGTGATGGTTTCAATGAACTGGTAAGACTGAATGACAATGACTGTCTTCTATGTCCAAGTAACCTCATATAGTTGGTAGACTGATTGGAGACAGCTTCATCAGAGACTCTTAATCTAGAAAAACTGCTGAGAGTATCATATACAGCAGGGGTCTTCAACCTTGGCCCTTTTATGACTTGTGGACTTCAACTCCCAGAATTCCTCAGCCAGGCACGTGTGCCTGGCTGAGGAATTCTGGGAGTTGAAGTCCAAAAGTCATAAAAGGGCCAAGTTTGAAGACCCCTGATCTTATTATTGCTTCCCTGTATAGTGGCATATCTGTTGCCAAACATTTTGAAAATTTTCAAGTTAGTTTTATAATTTCTTTTTAAATTTCTTCTAAGATTACGACCACATTTATAAGCTTCCTATTTCAATATATAAGGAATGTAAGTCAAGGGCATTGGTTGAAATAATGCTAAAGAAAGGAACAAAAAAATCTAGAAAAATGGATACAACAATAGTAAAAAATATAGTCTTGCTGGGATGCAACAAATACCAGAGTTCCATCAAATTTAATTTATTCATGTATAATTTAACTGTGGTTGTTGCTAATCATTGTATTTTATGGGTGGGTGCATTGCTATCTAATTTAGAATCTAATATCTCATTAAAATTTGTCACTAGAATAATATAGTGATAAGAAATATCATTTAAATGATAAAAGCACTCATGAAACATAGACAGTGTAAATCAAGACAAAACTGTAGACATTAAACATACCTGTAGAAACTTAACCAAGTAGAATTACAGATATTTTTATCTGTTATAAAGGGAAGTTAGTATGAATTGGAATAGCCATCTGTTTGCCATTTGGTTGAGGTGGTAATCAAATACACCTGCCCAACCCAGTCTCTGAATGAGTTAGATGTGCATCCTGTAAAAAAAACAGCATCAGATTTTGAAGACCTGGAATCGATTAAAACTCTACATTGCTTTCTAGATCCTCCCTCAACTCTTTGACTTTAAAACCAACTGAATTTAGTTTAATGTATTCTATTGGCTTACATCTTCCAGGATTCTAACAAAGAAGGTCTCAACATAGAGGCAGGAATATCATGTGTTAGATGAATATAGGGCTGGCTGAATGATTGTACTCAAGAAATATACATCAGTGGTTCCATGCCAATCTGGAAATGTTGAAGACTCCATTCTAGGCCTTAGGCTGTTTCATATATTTATAAATTATTTAGAGAGGGATGAAAAATATGGTTTTTAGATTGCTGGTAACTGGAGGAGGAATAGTGCAAAATGTAAAGGATAATCTATTTTTCCTCAAATTAGTTCAAGAGAGCTTACACATGAGAAAGTTCTTGTAATTTTTATAGCAATCTGTGTTTTATTGTAGGCTGAAATACATGACTGACTTTATGATCAATGGATAAGATTCAATTAAGAATTAGAAATGGTATTTTGTGAGCATTTTAGATTGTTACTTTAATATGTTTGAAGTCTACAGAACTAATCATATCACCATCTGAAAGGAATATTAGATCAGCTAATATAGACGTGGGATTTATTGTGTCTCATTGGTTCAGTGGGGTTTATTCTTAAGCAAAATGATTTTATTTATCAAATTTATTATATATATTAGATAAAATCTGTGGGTTAGAGTAATTAGCATATATAAGAATATATCTAATCAAAGTTAAGTAACACCTTATAGTGGCCTAAATTTAGGAGAAAGGTGATATTTTAAAATTATTCCCCCATGGTTATCTTAACATCTATTAAAAACCTGAGTATTTTTTCCCCTCATATGAATAAATTATGTCTAATATATATTTCCTAATATATGTCTTATTTGTCCACTGAAATTCAGAACTTTATATTTATTGAAAATCTTGAATACTGTTTCTATCTCTAGGTACTTCTTCCAGTTTGGCCTCTGTGTTTTCATAGAAGTAACTTATAAAATATGGTACCCCAGAGAAAGCTGGCTGAAAACCTTTGGTGACATATATCCAAGGTCCCTAGTAATATTGTTAATGGGTTTCCCAGTTATGAATAGTCGCAGCAAAATTAAAACATCGCCTTTTAAAATATGCGATTCCCACTTA
>NW_015386819.1:457709-472531 GCF_001527695.2 Protobothrops mucrosquamatus
TATGCTGCAAAGTAGTGTTTGTAACTTGAATGGCCCCAGAGTGAGAGGACTTGTTCAAAGTTTGGTCTTCAATAACTTTGGTAGTCTATCTGAATCCATTGAAAAAATCATCTGTGGACATTCTCAGTCATCCAAGTTATGGTTGTCCCAAAGGTGCTTTTTCAGGAGGCAACTGGACTTTCTTATTTTTCTTTGAAGACATTTAGCTTCTCACCCAAGAAGCTTCTTCAGCTCTGACTGGATGGTGTGGAATGGAAGGATTTAAATGGAAGGAACCATTTGCACTTCAGTTTGAGATGCAGACAACACAGACTCATCCCCAACAGCCTGCGCCTGTCTTCAACAGTGAAGGGATAGAGGGCAGAAAACATCCTGCAGTCAAGAAGGCTCCACACACATTTGCACAACTCAGGTGACCCTGAGGACACAGAAAACCTTCAAATGGCCTCAACAATGCTCTAAAAGAATGCAAATGGCCAGCTGTCTGCAAGGAATATAAATCCTTCCATTCCCCACCATCCAATCAGAGCTGAAGAAGCTTCTTGGATGAGAAGCGAAACGTCTTCAAAGAAAAACAAAAAAGTCCAGTTGCCTCCTGAAAAAACATATTTGGGACATTGAAAGAATCTTCTGCAAGCAATTAATGTGGCTAGTATAACTGCAATTGATTGATGCCGCAGGAGAGGGGTTTTTATGTTATGTGGGTGTTTTTTAATGCTGTTAGCCGCCTGGGGTCACCGTGTTTGAGTTGGCCACCCCTGTAAATTTGTTTAATAAATTTGGTGTATTTGCATTTGGTGTATTTCCAGGTTTCCCCTAACTGCAGAAGCTGAAGTGGATTTATCCACCCCCATGATACATTTTGGAAAGGAGAAGTATATTTGCTCCAATAAGGGAGCAGTAATGCGTCCTCATAGTCTCATACTATATGGATTTTGGGGGCATTATATACTTTGAGAATTAAATCCAGGGGAAATTATGTTGGTAAACTGCTCTGTATCTTGACTGATGGTATTTTATTGGAGAAAGGCAAAGGCAATATCATCTACTGATAGTGTTCAACAACTTTTGATATTTTTGATCAGATCAAAATGGTGTCCTGCATTGACTTTGTCATCTGAGGATTGGGTAATGTATGACCGAGAATCGGGAAGAGTAATAGAACTACTCACAAAACAATTTCAGCAAACAGAAATGACCTCTGGGATTCTATTTTCTTCTTCTTCAGTACTACTGTATTTAGTATGTATATTTAGCAAGAGGGACAATCATTATAAGCTGAGGAGGAAACTCTTATTATTATCCTGATGTCATCCAGGCTTATCCATGTGCATGTATATTCTCAACATTTTTTTAAATTCAACAATGGGTTATATCAGAGCCAACAAACTATGATTTAACCCTATTAAGATGGAGGCACTTTTCCACATCATAATCGTCCACTCTTTGGAAGATGAAACTGCCTTAAGAGATCCTCTCCAGATTTTGATCCTATTCTCCACTTTGGCTACTGTGTGTGAGAGAAACAGTATCTAATCTGTAAAAGATCAGCCTTTCAAGCCAGACAGCTCAGCTGCCCAACATAAAATGACAACTGAAGACAGAGGAAGGCAAATGGTCTCTCTCTCTCTCTCTCTCTCTGAGTGTACATGCGCCTGCACAGGCACACACACATCCATGCTGACCAGAGCATAGTACATGGATCAGACTGCTTTAATAAATCCTCTAAGGAGAATACTGGATACAAGATCATATCCAAATTACAAATCAGATTGTTCATGCAACTGCCTTCAAAAGAGATTACTTAGTTCATTCATCCTGGCAGACAAAGCACTTATCTAATCGTTCTTCAATTTTGCCTAGAAAAAGTCAGATTTTTGGCCTTCATCCAGTCCATTACCTGGCATTGATTTAGTATACTCCACTTGTATTTGATGAAAATGAAAGGCAGAGTTAGATATCATCTGGGTACTGATGATACCTCATGCCAAATATTTGGATAATCGCTCTCTAGGCTTCTGTTGTAGATATTAAACAGTTTTCAGAATAAAATACAGCTATGTGGAGCTGTACAACTGCCAAGGAATAGAATAATCTTGTCCCAAAACTGCATTTTGCAGAAACCCATCCCAATAGGAACTGCACTTTTATTATGGTTTGTTGAACAGTCAGCCAGATGTTTAGACTGGGCTGGGCAATATTATCCACCTGCCCTTCCCAGGGACCTTGGATAGCCAGATGTTGTTAGAGGGTGATAAAGATCTCATTGCAGGATATAAGCTGTTCCAAGTAAAGCTGATGTTTTTTTTTGCTATTGACTGTTATTATTTATTTATCTATTTACAGTACTTACATTTATCATAGCTGTCTGCTCACATTGACTCTGGCCAGCTTACCTATATAGATAGAAAACATTACATCTCCCATAGCAAAAACAATCAAACAAGAACAAATCAAGCCAAGCCAAAGGCCTGTCAACACATCAACCCCCAGGCCTGGACCAAAGCCAAATCTGAAAGACACCTTTCTAATGAAGTACTTCCTGCCTCTGCCAAAACAAAATTACAATGATATATGATAATGACAAGCACTGAAAAGTCTAACAGAGCCCAGAGCTATGCCTTAGGGGAATCCTTTGCTATGGAGAATTCATTGGATGGATTTGAAGAAAATCAAACAGAGGTGAACCAAGCTACAAGAACTCTACTGCAGTCTCAATTTATTCATTTCTTTCAATAATTTATAGATGGCCAGCCATTTCACAAGAGTGGCTCTGGGCAATGTACAACAAAACAGCTACTACAGCACTTGCGTACACTCCACCTGAGGTTAACATTGGAAAACCGTGATCAGAAAAAACACATCAGCTGCAGAGCTCACCCAACCACCTGTCCTAAATGCTTGGGGAAACAGACTGGTCTTCAAAATTTTGTGAAAGACTATCAGGGTTGGGGGCAGTGGTGGGATTCAGCCAATTCGCACCACTTCGGCAGAACCGGTAGCTAATTTTTTGTTGCCCAGGCCCAGAATGGACTTCCGGAAACGGCATCCACACAGAGAACCAGTTGTTCATATATTTGAATCCCACCACTGGTTGGGGGCCACCCAGATGTGAGAAACAGGTACACATGGATCATGGAAGACGTATATTAGATAATCTTCAGCTGGTTTCACACAAACGTAAAAAATACATTTCTTTAGAAGGATACAACCAAGGTAAGTATAGTGACTGACTGTTCCCTCCCTCCCCCCCTTTTAAAATAAAGTGTTGAAGTTATTCTAAGGCTATTTTAAAAAATGGAATTGGCACAGCAAGGATGTTGTTACAAAAGAACAACACTCTACTTGTTAAAAGGGGGGGGAATAATAATTACCGAACACACATTAAACAGTAGATTCTGTTCCAATAGCTATCAGTATTCAGTTAAGTACATTTTTTAAAAATAAAAATAAAAATCAATTACTGATGCCTATTGAAAAAAATGGTGCAAATGCTACTTTGAAGAGAGGATTACACTACAAGATTCAACTTGTTTTATTAATTACTTTTTGCTAGGTAACAGCAGAAACTCATTGGTAGGCAATCTTTAGTAAACTGAGACCGCAGGGCATCAAGAATGTATTACATTTAGATTTTAAACTACTGCGTTTCTGTGCTTTCCATCTCTGGCTCATCTGACCTTTGATTTACAAACTTTATTTTAAAAATAAGTGATTCTTTTTGGAAGTCAGCAATCAAGAACAGTTACCATTATTCAGTGTGTTTTAGGACAGAATGGATAACTGTGCAAGATGCATAAAGCACACATAAAATGACATAGAATGTAATGCTATTACATGCATCTTTCACTTTTGATCTTGCAGTAAATGACACCTGCTGGTGCCTGCTGTTGTTATTTTTAATTAAGACATTTTTATGAAAACAAACTAGAATATGGTACCCCACACCGAAAGATTAATGGAAGCCTATTCACTGCAGATTAATGTAACGTGAAGGTGAAATTCCCATCTGAACTAAAATGAATCTATTTTCAGAGTTGCCCAGATGCATTTTGGCTATGTATAAAAATGTAATCGTATCACTTCAGCATTTTAGTCCTGGATGTCTAGTTTTATACATGAAAGGAATGTTGGTTCCTTGTAAACCTCCAATTATACACTTGGTTATAGCACAGCTCATATGCAAATTTAACCACCTGACTTTCTGTAACTAATTCCAGTCTAGTCTGCATAAACTTTATAAGTTCTCCCAAGGTTTTCTTCAAAGCCAATAATGTGACTCACAATAGTTTCAGAATCATGCAAAATTCTTAAACAATGACAATATACAGTAAATGAATTACAGTAATTTATGGTAATCAAACTATCAAAGCAGCAGCCCAAATATAAAGTAAATGAAACAGAAGGTTTAAAAATTAACGGGTCAATTGATTTAAAAATCTGGGTGTATAAAAAGATCATTGCCTAGCATCAAATGGGCATCACTTTGGTACCAGGTAAACCAGATGGAGAGGGAACTCTGGAGATGGGACTGATGGGATAGCTGCTCACTGCATTTCAATAAGAGACAGCATCCAGAGCCATGCCTTCATAGATCATAACAGGATATAGGCATAGGCATAATCTGATCCTTAAGCTGCTATAGGGGATGAAACACATTATGGTCCTAGCCCTTTGTGCCTCGTAGTGAAACACAATCTCCTTTATGCCCCAAAGGTCTTTTTCAAGAAACAACTGGACTTTCTTTGTTTTTTTCCTTGAAGACTTTTGGCTTCTCATCCAAGAAGCTTCTTCAAGGAATGTCTTCAAGGAAATGTCTTCAAGGAAAAAACAAAGAAAGACCAGTTGTTTCTTGAAAAAGCATCTTTGGGACAACCATGACCTGGATAACTGAGAATCTCCATAGACATATCTCCTTTAGGCTATTATTGCTACTCCCATTATTTTTTAAGAAGTACAAAATCCTGTATCTGGCTTGCAAAAGTTTGGATGACAATCAGATAGCAGCAATGAGACCAAGAAAACTCTTGATTCCTCCTGAGAGATGGGATAGAGGCAACAGTACGTTGACGTGCAATTATTCTCTAGCTTAGAAATCCTAGCTTCACAGAATAGTGGTTTTGGCACTATCATCAGCATCATTATTAGCATCTTTAGCTGGTAACCTAAGTCTACACCTTCTCAATCTTACTAAAAGAGAATTATATGAAAGCAATAATGAATAAGTAAGGAACGAAAGTAATGGACACAAAGCCCATTTTGTTTACTGAAATATGGAGATAAAAGGATGCAAGGACACAAGCATGATTAAGTTTTAAATGTGAGACAGACTATAATTTGGTCAATAGTGAATCATTGGGGAAAATGAAAGGGAAGAAAAGGAAACAAATGAAAGAAAAACTGGAATGAAAATAGAACTAGAAGAAGAAGAGAATGTACAAGTCCTTTGTTAAAATTTAGAAGATAAATGAATCTCTCAATAATGTCAGTAGAAAAGGAAAAAAATGAGGTGGTGTGGAGTTACCTTAATGGGAAGTAGTAAAGAGAAGATTGTTGGAATGCTGTAATGAAAGACGCTGTGAATGGAAAAAAAGATTCATAAAAAAGAATGTCTTGTGAAAAGATGATGATAGCAGAATAACGGAGTTGGAAGGGATCTTTGAGGTCTTCTAATCCAACCCCTTTCTCAAGCAAGAAACTCTATACCATGCTGGCTCAGGAATTCTGGGAGTTGAAGTCCACGAGTCATAAAAGAGCCAAGATTGCCTACCCCTGCACTATACCAATAAAAGAGCCAAATTTAAACTAATTTCTTGACTGTGAGAACTATTAAGCAATGGAAGGGCCTGCCTCCTGAAATGATGGGTGCTTTCTCTCAAGAAAAGACAGTCATTTGTGCAGAATAATATGATGATTCTTGCACGAGACAGAGAGTTAGATTACAAAACCCTCAAGCTCCTTTCAGCCCTATAATTCTATATGAAGGCTATTTGTACTTCACAATTGGAAGAATGTTATCACTGTTTCCTAAGCAAAGGGAAAAATACCTATCTCTCCTCCTGATGAACATCTACATGAAACCATTGGGTGAGGTCATCCACTGGTTTTAGGACCAGTATAACCAATATCCAGACAATGCCCAGTTACACATCTTGACTCTGGCTAGACAAGACATTTTTAAACATGCAAATGCTATTAATAAAGTAGTGGGCAGTACGTGGTCTGAATAAACATTTGTTAAAGAAACAAAAACCATGCTCCCATCCACTTTGTTACCGGTACTTGCAAATAAGAGATGGGTGTCAGGACAAAGTTGAATGCAGTAAGAATGTGTTACTTAAAAGTGTGTGTGATAAGGCAAGAAGAGAGCGGGTCACGAATGAATATATGAATAGACAAGAATAAACAATAAACACAAGAATAAATAATGTACCAAATGAATGTGCTTGGAACACAGAAGTAAGTGATAGTGTGATAGAAGGAAGTAGAGGCGGACACAATGAATGAAGACTGAATCACAAAGCAAAGATCTAAAGGAAGAATGAATGGGTGGAGGGAAAGGAAGAAGATAATGGTGATGAATGGATGAAGTTGATGAGATCCTCCAAACACAGAGATAGGAATTAAATTAACTAAATACAATTTATGAAGTGAGGATAATTTGCAAGGATAGAAAGTTATGGAGATATAAGATTTTTTTTAAAATCCAGCCTTTTATAGATATTGACCAGTTCAATGGAGCAAAGACATCTAACACTCCTGCATCCTATTTTCCCCATATCAACAGCCTGTGATATAGATTGGGCTGAAAAAAAGTGACTGGCCCAAAGTAACCTAGCCAGCTTTTGGGCCTAAGTGAGGTCTAGAATTTCCAGGTCTGCACCTTCATCATTACACCAAACTCTCAACATATGGTGTTTTTGTAAAGCAAATTTAGCTGTAGTTGCTTTTCTTTTTCTCATCTCATTTCATGCTTTAATTTTTACTGTTTCTTATTTCTGCATTTTGTTAACAGAGCTTATCTCAAAAGGTAATAGCTTGACAGGTATGTATGAATATATATACATATACATTTATATTTATAAAAACAAATTAGATTTTTTTAGTTGTACTTAAAGTATATAACATAACTTGGATCAAAATAGCAGAATCTTTTCTGCTTGGAGAGATTACTTATATTTCAGGAATAAACTCTTTAAAATCTGTCCTGGCATTTTTCCTGTCCCCCCTCCCCTATATGTCTCTTCTATATAGCAGATTTAACATTTGCATGCAAAAAATAAAACTTCACCTCTGCTAAATGAGCAAAACAAATTTCCTGTTACTTTAGGCTATTTTTGTAGAACAGTCTTGGCAGTGATCATTAAACACAATATTTTTGTTAAAATCTATTAATGAGAAAATTTGTTTACATTCCTTCTAAAGCAACCAGCTCATTAATGAAAAATATAAAAACATGTGAAATGGATTTCATTATTAAGACTTGATCAAGAAAAATCCAGGACATTTGTTTCTGATTATGTTTGGCTAGAAAGATTTTCTATTTTTTTGCACTGATGACAATCTGACTTCATGTTGCTTCTGACTTTGACTAATAACGCCACATAACATAAAGAATTCTGATAGGTAAGAAAATTAAGGACGTAAGAAAAGCCCTTTAAGATCAGGTTAGTGGTACTGTGTATCTGTTCAGCTGTGGACAACCTGTTTTTTTTCTGGAGATTCAGAAACATGGACCAGAAGGCAATCACATTTTGCTCTGTGAGACCCTCCCACAGGGTAGAGTTGGTTGCCTATGACTCTGAAGATTACAAGCTGCTATCAAGGCTACTCTGTCTGAACTTGTGGCCACATCATATTTCATGGTTGCAAATTCCAGTTAAATGATGTTTCGCAACGAAGTACTCTATGATATTGCGAATATTTTGAAATGTGATCATTTAAGCAAATGTGCATATGCACATTTCCCTTCAATGTTTTCTTTCCAATCAAATCCCCTTTCACAGTTTAAGGATAGTTTTGTTTTAAAATGACATTCTCTTGAATTATCCCGTACAGCATATATTGTACAGATAAGTGATGTCCCACTGAAAGCAAGGCTGCATAGGGCATGCATAGGAGGAGTGGATTGATAGATACCCACATGTTCATATTCATCCAATCAATATTTAATCTTGATTTGTTTGGTTTTAGAGGGGTGCCTTTGAGTCTGGATAAGTCGCTACAGTTTTCTTGGCAAGGTTTTTCAGAAATTGTTTGCCATTGCCTCCTTCTGAGAAAAAGTGACTGGCCAAGGTCAGCTAGCTGGCTTTGTGCCTAAACTCACTGTCTTCTGATTTCTAGCCTGATGCTTTAACCACTACACCAAACTATTCTCAAGCCTGATGTATGCAGGCATCAAATGACAATATATTGTTTTGGTTTAGTGCAGGGGTAGGCAACCTTGGCTCTTTTATGACTCGTGGACTTCAACTCCCAGAATTCCTGAGCCACCATGGCTGGCTCAGGAATTCTGGGAGTTGAAGTCCACGAGTCATAAAAGAGCCAAGGTTGCCTACCCCTGGTTTAGTGCCATGTGCCATCTATTATAGCTTAGAATTAGATATAAAGCAGGCCATTATGACCAATTTAGCAAGTAACATCTAAGATATTTTGGCTTAATATTATATGTTAATTGCAGTCACTGAAGAATACATAGATGTTAGTCCTATTCTCCAACCAATCTATTCTTCATTTCTCAATCTTAAGAAAGGTTACAGTGAAGTAAAACTTCTGAAAAAGAGGGAAAGGCAGAAATCAGTCTTAGCAATAGCCTTCTCTTCCTATTGTCCATGCTGCTGAACCAAGCTATTATGACAAAAATTAAAGTGTCATACTTAAGAAATATTGGCTTAAATGTTATGCATTCATGCAGTCACTGAGGAATATGCATACCTTAGCTCAGGGATGGCGAACCTTTTAGAGACTGAGTGCCCAAATTGCAACCCAAAACCCACTTATGCATCGTTGAGTGCCGGGTGGGTGTGTCCCATTGGGTGGGTGTGTCCCATTGGGTGGGTGTGTCCCATTGGGTGGGCGTGGCTGTGGTGGTAACAGCAGACTGGGTGGGACTAAAAAGTTCAATCAATCAATTCCAACTTTGCAAGGTCTTTTTTTTTTCTCTCAAGAAGTTGAAATTGACTGATTGAACCTTTTTTTTTTTTTTTTGCACACAGTGGCATAGGCCTAAAGCAAAAATATTTTATAAAACCCATCTGAAGGCCTAGGACTGGGCCGACGGCGCACGTGCCCACAGAGAGGGTTCTGAGTGCCGCCTCTGGCACCCGTGCCATAGGTTTGCCACCACTGTAGCTAATAAACATATTGTCTTCACACCCCAACAGCAATCATTAGTATATTTGTAAAATGAATCTGAATGTAACATAATATGGCTTTGTGTTGACAGGGGGACTTTCTGCTCATTAGTAGAGCCACACAAAAAATTGAATGTTAAAAAAATCTCATTCTGAAAAAATAAATATTCATTAATATTAAACATTTTCAGTGATCTAGAAGGATATTTAGGGAAATCATGTAAACATATTTCTATGTAATAGTTTAGTTGCTGGTCTGAAGTTCATCTGCATCTCTATAAAAATGTTTCTGGAGTTTAAAAAAAATTCTAAAATTAATTTTATATTTTGACAATTGAACTGAAAGACTGGAAGAAATTAATCTGCGAAGACATAAATATATTTGAATGTGACCATCAGAAGCTTTGAAACTATAAATGCAATGCAAGCATAGTATTAATATTATTTTATGTACACCCTCACATATCTGCAAATCAGAAAGCGTGAAAATGCAAATATGTCAAGCCGGTGATACAAACACCATTTTCAGTGGTCTAGAAGGATATTTAGGGAAGTCACATAAACATATTTCTACATAATAATTTAGTTGCTGGTCTGAAGTTCACTTAGGAACATTGCGGCTTTCTAAATATTTTCTGCAATAACAGTCACAAACGTGACCTTTATAATTTGGCTAAATAACTCTTCCCTAATGAATTAATCCAGTTACCACTTCTTATTTCCACCCCCATAAAGAGGCATAACTGTAAATAGTAAATTGGACAGGCTGCAGTCTGCAGCAGTTCTTCTCCAGGTCTTCTTCCTGGCAACTTGACATATTTCTATACATAGGGTCCACTGCATTGCTATCATATTAGTCAACAGCATAGGAAGTTCAGAAATGGCTTAAAGTGAAATTTCTTGGTCTACCTGAACACAGTGTTTCATTATGCTGGCTGGCCTACTTAGTATACTGGCACCAGTCCATTTTCTTAAACCTAACAGATCCATCCTTGTTTAAGGCTATGATGCCAACAAAAGACCAGGCGCTCTAGGCACTTCCTACTTTGTGGCCTTTTTAATATTTATCCTCTCTTCATAGCTGCATAGCAAATAAAAAGTGGGGCAAATCAGGGGACGAGTATATTATTAAAGATTTAGGCAGAAGTGGATTGGGAAGAAAGAATCTCCAGACTTCCTTTGTTAATCAAAGAGCCCTGGTGGCACAAGTGGTTAGAATGCAGTACTGCAAGGCTACTTTTGCTGACTGCCGCCTGCCAGCAGTTTGGCAATTTGATTCTCACCGGCTCAAGGTTGACTCAGCCTTCCATCCTTCCGAGGTGGGTAAAATGAGGGCCCAGATTGTTGGGAGGCAATATGCTGACTCTGTAAACCACTTAGAGAGGGCTGTAAAGCACTGTGAAGTGATATATAAGTCTAAGTGCTATTGCTATTAATTTAATTATTTTTATCTGCCTTTATTATTTTTACAAATAAGTCAAGGCATTGAAATATCTAATATTCCTTTCCTCTTCCTATTTCCCCCCCCCCACAACAACAGTGTTGTAAGGTGGGGTGGGTTGAGTGAGAGTGACTGGTCCAAAGTTACCCAGCCAGTTTTTCATGCCCAAAGCAGGACTCGCAGCCTCCTAGTTCCTAGCCTGGTGTTCTGTCCCGGCCTATGTACATCCTTGTTACTTCACAAGGCAATCCCTCTTTTAACAGTAGACTGGAAAAATAAACCCTTTTTATTTGAGTTACAGACCTTGTCCACAAACAAAACGGAACACGAGCCAAACAGGAAATAAATCACTGGTAAAATAAACAGACCATCATCTCTTGACACAGAAGTTTTTTTGCAAACGGTTGCCTCCAGCAACCAGCCCTGCCCACACATTCCCTTTTTGTTACACAGCCCCCAAGGCATGGCTTCTCACTGCTTCCTCCTTCTCCCCTGGAGTCGACCCATTGCCTCCCTCTGATTTACTCGTGTGACCTGTCTACATTTATGAGCGTCTCTAAGGTCTTCCAGCTGTGCTTCCTCTGAGTCTGACTCATCCTCCCAGCCCAGCTGGCTTTCAGCTTCATCATGAGTGGAGGGGCCAGGTTCGTCCTCACTTTGTAAGTTTTGTAACTCGTCAGAGCCCTCCTCCAACTCTGATGGCTCCCCAGGCCCCTCCTCCTCCGACTCTGATTCCCTGGACTCAGCTGCCGGGATCAAGGCTGGCACGGAATCACAACACCTGGTGCCTTAATCACTAAACCAGATTGCTGTTCAGAGACATACAAACATGTCTGCTGCCCAATTCAAGTCATCCTGAATTGTCCGCTGGTGGAACATAAAGGCTTGATGGGAAGAAGAAAGCCCTGGATTGGCGAGATGGTATGAAGAAAGCTGATATCTGCCAACCTCTTAGTTTAATCTGAGTAAAAACGTAAAGGTTTCCCTGTTCAGTTATGTTTGACTTTAGGGTGCGGGGCTCATCTATGTTTCTTGGCTGATGGAGCCAGGGTTGTCTGAAGACATTTTCCATGGTCATGTGGCCAATATGGCTATGTTGGCCAAATCACCATGACCAAAGTCACAGGGAAGGCTGTTATCTTCCCATCAAAATGGTACCTATTGATCTACTTGCATTTGCATGCTTTTGAACTTCTAGTTGGGCAGGAGCTGGGGCAAGCAACGGGTTCTCTTGGGTCTTGAACCCAGGCTGTCAGCTCCAGCTGACAAGCTTAGTGTCAAAAGTAATAATATATACTGTAAGTCAGTGGTTCTCAACCTGTGGGTCGGGACCCCATTTGGGGTCAATCGATCATTTCATGGGGGTTGCCAAGCAAGGCTGTCCGCCATTTTTTTTGTCCGCCATTTTTTTGTCCTCCATTTTTTTCCCCTTTTCCAGCGGGTGCCTTACCTCCCTTGGGCTGGGCCAGCTGGTGGTCGGCCTGCTCCGTCTCTGCCCGCTTGCCAGCTACACCTCGGCCGGCGCAGGGGGCGGAACCACGCATGCGCGGCGCTCCCGGGCAGGGAAAGTCCTCGACTTACGACCGGTTGGGTAGTCCTCGACTTACAACCGGTTTAGTCCTCGACTTACGACCAGTTTAGTCCTTGACTTACGACCGGTTTAGTCCTCGACTTACGACCGGTTGGGGTCGCGCCATTAAAAAGGTTGAGAACCACTGCTGTAAGTGGTATTCTTCAGCTTGAGGGAAAGTGAAAACAGAACTCATAGATTAATCATATAAAAATCAGAATGATGAGTGGTGAATCAAAGAGAGTTTGAAATAAATTGCTTGAAGTAACTCAGATGAAAAGGCAGCTTGCCTGTTTATTATGATCCATTACTTACCAGTGCTTGTCCTTTATCTACTAGTTATAGATAACAGTTTTGCAACCAGTTGGTATCCATAGCATCTAAACGTTTTTATAGTAAAGCAAGAGTAGAGAAAATGAGGAACTTAGTTTTTTTCCTTCCTTTTCACCATTTTTAACAATAGGTTTTCTTTTTTGGGAGGCTAAATTGTTTTGGCCAACGATTTGGGTAAATTGTTTTGATTTCCATATATTCTCTGAAAAAAGCAAAAGGAAAATCTAGGCTGGAGCAAAAGTTGTTTTCACTGGCTGATCTCTCCCAATTTTTGTGTGGCTGGCACAGAAAGTGTAAAGCACTTGGCGAAATATCCAATAAATTTTGTGCTTGGTATGCCCAATTTGTATAATTTCCATAAAATATGGATTAGGCTATCTGGATTTGGAGAGCTAAAATCTCTATTAGTGACACAGCCAGAAGGAGTTTGGATAAAGGATTGTCTTCTTCTCAAATTGAAGAGAAAATGACAGGGAGGCCAACTTTCTAAGAAGCAGATGCCATAGAAGTGAATCTCAATGTAGAACAAATTGGAGAGGGCTCAGAGGGATCCTGAAACATGGAGCTGCATGGAAGAAGATTGCAGACTTCAGCCGCTTTGCTTTAGAAATACCAGTGAACAGAACAGAACAAAAGAGAACAGAACAACAAAGTTGGAAGGGGCCTTGGAGGTCATCTAGTCCAGCCCCCTACTCAAGCAGGAGACCCTGTACCATTTCTAACAAGTGGCGGTCCTTGACTGACATGTCTGAAAAGTGGAAATACAGATAGCAAACCAAAATAATTCTCTCTAAAATTTGGAGGGGAAAAAAAAAATCATCTCTCATTTTGGCCAAGGTAAAAGGAGAAACGCAGTCATGTCATTGGATGTGATGGTGTATGGGAATGAACTTGGGAGATAGGATGAAGAGCCACAGACTAGACAACCATCAGTTAAGAGGTAGCTTAGCCTGGAGAAGGAATGGAAACGTGGAAAACATTCCTGAAGTGACCATCCTTAGTTTCTTGGATTATAAAGGCATGTGGGAGGGGGGAATATACTTTCATATCTGGGGGATTCTGTTAATGTAACCTTATTATAAAGTTAGAACTAGTGCAGTGGTTCTCAACCTTTTTAATGCCGCGACCCCAACCGGTCGTAAGTCGAGGACTAAACCGGTCGTAAGTCGAGGACTAAACCGGTCGTAAGTCGAGGACTAAACCACTCGTAAGTCGAGGACTACCCAACCGGTCGTAAGTCGAGGACTTTCCCTGCCCGGGAGCGCCGCGCATATGTGGTTCCGCCCCCTGCGCTGGCCGAGGCGTAGCTGGCAAGCGGCAGAGACAGAGCAGGCCGACCACCAGCTGGCCCAGCCCAAGGGAGGTAAGGCACCCGCCGGAAAAGGGGAAAAAAATGGCGGACAAAAAAAATGGCGGACAAAAAAAATGGCGGACAGCCTTGCTTGGCGACCCCCATGAAATGGTTGATCGACCCCAAATGGGGTCCCGACCCACAGGTTGAGAACCACTGAACTAGTGTGTTCCTTGCCTGGTCTACCTCACAAAGCTGACACTGGCCCATCATTCTGACTATCAGCATCTGATATATCAAGCAGTGTTTTTCCCCCCCAACTTGCCTAAGGAATGAGGATTGAACTGATTCTTGATTCTATACAAACCAACTGTTGTACTACATCCCCACCCCTTCTTTTGTTGAGTTTTGAATCTGTGCTCTTTTCAGTGCAAAGCAATATTCTCCTATTGTGCTATGGTCTTCCCTCCATAGTCTCCTATGGAGATTAATGGCTAAAAAGGACATATTGATTTGGGTGTGTGTGTGTGTGTGTGAGGTGACAGGATCTGTTTCATACCAAGTTGTGTTTTAATCTAATACTTTTCTCAAGTGTTCAAAACAATAGGACAGGAGACTATGCCAGGACCTAGGTTTGTGTTAGATCGCGCAGGCAGTAAGACACGAGTCGAGTGACAGTCAGCTCTCGGTTTATTGGCAAGGCATCAAGTAAATCCGGACTGGCTCTCTGGGCCAGGGGAGCCCTCTTTTATGGGATTCCCCTGGCTTGTAATCACACAGTTCCTATTGGCTGGCAAGACCCTGTTGCTAGTTAGCCAACCAGCAACGGGCATG